>NW_027601301.1:232500-237500 GCF_053455715.1 Rhinoraja longicauda
GCGCACAAGGTGCGCGGGGAATTGTTAGCGGCGCCGTGGTTGTGCTGGCGGTGACCATGGCTGCCTGCTCCTTTGGTTCACGATGTCCCCGCCGAAGGCGGCGTACTTTAAAGTACTGCAGCTCGAGCGCACAAGGTGCGCGGGGAATTGTTAGCGGCGCCGTCGTTGTGCTGGCGGTGACCATGGCTGCCTGCTCCTTTGGTTCACGATGTCCCCGCCGAAGGCGGCGTACTTTAAAGTGCTGCAGCTCGAGCGCACCATGTGCGTGGGGAATTGTTAGCGGGGGCGTCGTTGTGCTGGGGGCTGACTGTCCCTAGTGGGTATAGGATAATGTTAATGTACGGGGATCGCTGGGCGGCACGGACTTGGAGGGCCGAAAAGGCCTGTTTCCGGCTGTATGTGTATGATATGATATGATATGATGCCTGCCTGCTCATTTGGTTCATGATGTCCACGCGGCAGGCGGAATATTTTAAAAGCACTGTTCTGTACGAAGTGCACAATGTCCGTTGGGGAAATGCAGCTGGGGGTCGGTCGACCGGCTGACGACGCCTGCCTGCCGATTTGGTTCACGATGTCCCCGCCGAAGGCGGCATACTTGAAAGTACCGCCGTTCGCGGCGCGCAGTTTGCGGGGGGAGGAATTGTTAGTGCACGTCTGTGTGCTAGGTGACGATGCTTGCCGACTTGGTTCATGCCGTCCACGCCGAAGACGGCGCCGTTTAAAGTACTGCCGCTCGAGGTGCACAATTTGCGGGGGAATTGTTAATGGGCGTCGGCGTGCTGGGTGACGATGTGGAGATGTGGAACGCCGAGCCAGATCTATCTTATTTGTTTGCTTGGCCCACTGGACTTTGCATGGGCTTTGCAACACTGTGTGCTAGGTTAAATCACGGCCAATAGAGTGAGTGTTTTTAATGATCCTGATCTGATAAGGGGACTAGAGGTAAAAGAGCCGTTAGGAGGCAGTGATCACAACACGATAAGTTTTACTCTGCAAATGGAAAGGTAGAAGGGAAAATCGGAAGTGTCTGTATTACAGTATAGCAAAGGGGATTACAGAGGCATGAGGCGGGAGCTGGCCAAAATTGACTGGAAGGAGGCCCTAGCAGGGAAGACGGTAGAACAGCAATGGCAGGTATTCCAGGGAATAATGCAGAGGTTGCAGGATCAATTTATTCCAAAGAGGTGGAAAGACTCTAAGGGGAGTAAGAGACACCTGTGGCTGACAAGGGAAGTCAGGGACAGCATAAAAATTAAGGAGAGGAGGTATAACATAGCAAAGAAGAGTGGGAAGACAGAGGATTGGGACTCTTTTAAAGAGCAACAAAAGTTAACTAAAGAGGCAATGCGGGGAGAAAAGATGAGGTGCGAGGGTAAACTAGCCAATAATATAAAGGAGGATAGCAAAAGTTTTTTTAGGTACGTGAAGAGGGAAAAAATAGTCAAGGCAAATGTGGGTCCCTTGAAGACAGAAACGGGGGAATTTATTATGGGGAACAAAGAAATGGCAGACGAGTTAAACCGTTACTTTGGGTCTGTCTTCACTGAGGAAGATACACACAATCTCCCAAATGTTCTAGGGGCCGGAGAACCTAGGGTGATGGAGGAACTGAAGGAAATCCACATTAGGCAGGAAATGGTTTTGGGTAGACTGATGGGACTGAAGGCTGATAAATCCCCAGGGCCTGATGGTCTGCATCCCAGGGTACCTAAGGAGGTGGCTCTAGAAATAGTGGAAGCATTGGAGATCATTTTTCAATGTTCTATATAGATTCAGGATCAGTTCCTGTGGATTGGAGGATAGCAAATGTTATCCCACTTTTTAAGAAGGGAGGGAGAGAGAAAACGGGTAATTATAGACCAGTTAGTCTGACATCAGTGGTGGGGAAGATGCTGGAGTCAATTAGAAAAGACGAAATTGCTGAGCATTTGGATAGCAGTAACAGGATCATTGCGAGTCAGCATGGATTTACGAAGGGGAAATCATGCTTGACAAATCTACTGGAATGTTTTGAGGATGTAACTAGGAAAATTGACAGGGGAGAGTCAGTGGACGTGGTGTACCTCGACTTTCAGAAAGCCTTCGACAAGCTCCCACATAGGAGATTAGTGGGCAAAATTAGGGCACGTGGTATTGGGGGTAGGGTACTGACATGGATAGAAAATTGGTTGACAGACGGAAAGCAAAGAGTGGGTATAAATGGGTCCCTCTCGGAATGGCAGGCAGTGACCAGTGGGGTACCGCAAGGTTCGGTGCTGGGACCCCAGCTATTTACGATATGCATTAATGACTTAGACGGAGGGATTAAAAGTACCATTAGCAAATTTGCAGATGATACTAAGCTGGAGGGTAGTGTGAATTGTGAGGAAGATGCAATAAGGCTGCAGGATGACTTGGACAGGTTGTGTGAGTGGGCGGATACATGGCAGATGCAGTTTAATGTAGATAAGTGCGAGGTTATTCACTTTGGAAGTAAGAGTAGAAAGGCAGATTATTGTCTGAATGGTGTCAAGTTAGGAGGAGGGGGAGTTCAACGAGATCTGGATGTCCTAGTGCATCAGTCAATGAAAGGAAGCATGCAGGTACAGCAGGCAGTGAAGAAAGCCAATGGAATGTTGGCCTTCGTAACCAGAGGAGTTGAGTATAGGAGCAAAGAGGTCCTTCTACAGTTGTAGCGGGCCCTGGTGAGACCGCACCTGGAGTACTGTGTGCAGTTTTGGTCTCCAAATTTGAGGAAGGATATTCTTGCTATGGAGGGCGTGCAGCGTAGGTTCACTAGGTTAATTCCCGGAATGGCGGGACGGTCGTATGCTGAAAGGCTGGAGCGATTGGGCTTGTATACACTGGTATTTAGAAGAATGAGGGGGGATCTTATTGAAACATATACGATAATTAGGGGATTGGACACATTAGAGGCAGGAAACATGTTCCCAATGTTGGGGGAGTCCAGAACAAGGGGCCACCGTTTAAGAATAAGGGGTAGGCCATTTAGAACGGAGATGAGGAAGAACCTTTTCAGTCAGAGAGTGGTGAAGGTGTGGAATTCTCTGCCTCAGAAGGCAGTGGAGGCCAGTTCGTTGGATGCTTTCAAGAGAGAGCTGGATAGAGCTCTTAAGGATAACGGAGTGAGGGGGTATGGGGAGAAGGCAGGAACGGGGTACTGATTGAGAGTGATCAGCCATGATCGCATTGAATGGCGGTGCTGGCTCGAAGGGCTGAATGGCCGACTCCTGCACCTATTGTCTATTGTCTATTGTCTATAATCAACCACTTTATTTTGCCCGTCTTTGTGACTCCTCTTTGACACGTCGATCACCGCTGAGGCTGTTTTACCTGTTTCGCCTATGTACCGTAAGGTACACTCCTTACATTGAACTGCATACACCCCATTATTTCGCTCACGGGTTATCCTCTGTGCTATCCAGTCTCTCCTGTCACCCTGTTCTATGTTTTTGTCTATTACCCAGTGGGAGCAGGCCCCATATTGACATTAATTTGTAACCCTACTGCTCCCCTCGTCTGCTGGTTTTATCACCATCTCATGTTTATCCCTCAGCTCTGCCGTGGTCTCCCTCTCTTTTTTTCTGGTGAGGTTCGGCCTATCCTTTGTCATGGGCATATCCCAGGCTGTTTTAGTAACGTTCTTTTAAAACGTGTCGTGTTTGTTTGGCTTTACCCACGTTCCAGCATTAGAGGCCAATTTTTGCAATGTTTCCTGGGTGGGATTTGCCGGTTTTACAAATGGTGTCACTATCTCACCCTGCTTCCTGATACCCTTATGGGGTCGGCTCTGTTCTTGCAGAACCCTCGGGTGGTGCAGAGTCTGGGCCTTGTTATCAATATCTTGCCCTGCTTCCCGATACCCTTGCGGGTTCGGCTCTGTTCTTGCAGATCCCTCAGGTGGTGCAGAGTCTGGGCGGCATCGTCACCCAGCACACCGACGCCCACTGAAAATTACCCACGCACAGTGCGCGCCTGGAGCGGCAGTAGTTCAAACTACCCCTACCCCTACCCCTACCCCTACCGCTACCCCTACCCCTACCCCTAACCCTAACCCTAACCCTAACCCTAACCCTAACCCTAACCCTAACCCTAACCCTAACCCTAACCCTAACCCTAACCCTAACCCTAACCCTAACCCTAACCCTAACCCTAACCCTAACCCTGACCCTGACCCTAATGCAGGCAGAGTTATTTATAAAGTGGCCCAGACTCTGCACCACCTGAGGGTTTTGTAACAGAACCAACCCCATAAGGGTTTCAGGAAGCAGGGCAAGATATTGATAACAAGGCGCAGACTCTGCACCACCTCAGGGTTCTGCAAGAACAGAGCCGACCCCATAAGGGCATCAGGAATCAGGGCAAGATATTGATAAAATGGCCCAGACTCTGCACCACCTGAGGGTTCTGCAAGAACAGAGCCGACCCCATAAGGGCATCAGGAAGCAGGGCAAGATATTGGTAACAAGGCCCACGGGGAAGGCGGCATACTTTGGGGTTATTTTGTAGTGAGTTTTGAAGGCATGTGCTAGTGTTACGCATACCGAGGGCGCGCAAAGTTCGGCGCGCCCGGGCCAAAACGCCTCTGCTGGCCGCGGCCGAGTCGGCCGACGGATTGCCACGGACTTGCTTGACGACCTGTCACTCTCCGTGCATCGGTTGCACGCCCGGTTCGTCCTTTCCATTTGTTTCATGATGTACACGCGGCAGGCGGAATATTTTAAAAGCACTGTTCTGTTCGAAGTGCACAATGGCCGTTGGGGCAATGCAACTGGGGGTCGGTCGACCGGCTGACGACGCCTGCCTGCCGATTTGGTTCACGATGTCCCCGCCGAAGGCGGCATACTTGAAAGTACTGCCGTTCGCGGCGCGCAATTTGCAGGGGGGAGGAATTGTTAGTGGACGTCTGTGTGCTGGGTGACGATGCTTGCCGACTTGGTTCATGCCGTCCACGCCGAAGACGGCGCCGTTTAAAGTACTGCCGCTCGAGGTGCACA
>NW_027601301.1:247500-250000 GCF_053455715.1 Rhinoraja longicauda
CCCTGGAAGGCCAGGATCACAGTGTAAACATCCAAACTCAAACCTTCTACAGCCGGCTAATCAAGACCTCTGGCACAGAGAAGGAAAATGAAACGACAACCGTCAGTAAGCCCACAGAAACACAAACCACCGATGACAGTACCTATTACGAAAATGTAATCATAACGAAACCGAAGGACAACAACAAGCCACAACCGGTAATTATTCACTACCCAGTGGATGGACTATTTTGCTCAAAATGCAATGAAATTTATCACACAGTTGGATTATTCAGGACACACCTGAATAAGAAACACCAAATCAAAAGCTTCCTCACTGTATGTGGGAAGTGTAACAAAAAAGGAGAATTCCACGCCATTACATGCCACTACGCCAAATGTACGGGTCCACCACCACCCACCACAGAAGGCGTTTTCCCCTGCGAAGGATGTGTACTACGGTTCACCACACCTAGGGGTCTCAGCCAGCATGAGAGGCACAAACATCCAGCAATAAGAAACAAGAAAAGGATTGCAGCAGCTAATCCTCCGAAAAAAACCCGGCAAAGCTCCGTCTGGTCGGATGAGGAAATAAAAATGCTTATCGACCTGGAAAAACGATTCCAAGGTTCCCGATTCATCAACGTCGCGATAAGCGAAGTTATGACATCAAAGACCAATAAACAAATCTCAGACAAGCGAAGGGACCCGAATATCAGAAGGCTGGCGGCTGAAATCGAGGCCCAGAGCAGGAACATCCCCGAAGAAACGGGTAACGAAACGGAACCTGAGCCTGAAACTGAGACTGAAGAGTTGGCCGCGTCCGACCAGGGACACACCAAAACCACTGCCCGACCAAGGGAAAAGACGCATGGACCCCCAAAACATCGAGATCTAGCTGAACAGATCACAAAGGCAGAGGAACTACTTGGCGATGGACACAACAAAGATCGGTGCATCGAGATGGTCGAACAAATCACGGAAGGTTTGATGGACAAGTTCTCTCCAAAGCCTCATAAAAACAAGGGTGGAAAGGCGGGCAGCAATAAAAAAGAGCACAGAGTTGCAAACCACCCAAACTCTGGTGCAAGAAAACGACGGGCCGCAAAAAAACACAGATACAAAACCACTCAGACCCTGTATCAAAAAGACAGAAGGAGACTGGCACGTCAAATCATGGGCGCGCCAGCTGCATCTAGCTGCCCTCTCAGAAGGGAGGAGCTGGAGAATTGCTTTCGAGCAAAACTATCACAAGTGAACAACAAAGCAAACATCAGCAAAATGGCACAGTATAATGGCACCACAAACATTAACCGGCTAATGGAAGCCATTGAGCTTGAAGAGGTCGAAAAGGCGATAAGCGAGATAAACGCGAAAAGTGCAGCGGGACTGGACGGGATGAAGGTGGAACACCTGGAAAACATCATTGGTCAGGATGCGACAGTGATACCTCGCCTCTTCTCTCTATGGCAGAAATTGGCATTCGTACCAACAGCCCTGAAAAGGAGTCGGACTGTGCTAATTCCTAAAACGGAGGATGCAGAACTCCTCAAGAACATCGACAACTGGAGGCCCATCACAATCGGGCCGATGTTGCTCCGGCTCTTCACAAAGATCATCGCGAAGAGACTGTCGGAGGCAGTTACGCTTAACCCTCGCCAGAAGGGATTTATAGCGGCCACCCCGGGATGCAATGAAAACATCGCGATCCTAGAAAATATCATGAAGGGGGCAAAGAGCAACAAGAAGGAATTGGCGGTAGTCTTTGTAGACCTGGCAAAGGCATTCGACTCCATCGGTCACAAAATGCTCACAGTTGGACTCAAGAGGATGGGTATACCGAACAGGTTCATTCACCTAGTGCAGAGTCTCTATACCGACAACACAACGGTCATAGAGGGTGACAGGACCGCAACAGAGCCCATACCCATTAAAAGGGGAGTCAAACAAGGCGACCCACTCTCACCACTGTTATTTAACATTACAATGGACCCACTGATATGCACATTGGAACAGGCACAGATGGGTGTCACGCTAACACAGAAGAACAGGAGAATCAGCTGTTCTTCGCTCGCATTTGCAGACGACATTGCAATCCTCAGCGACTCCTATGCAGGAATGACGGCCAATATGAAAATCCTGCAGAATTTCTGCCAAAACACAGGTCTACAGATAAATATCAAAAAAACGGCCGGCTTCCACTGTAGACCACACAGGAAAACATTCCTCTACAACACCCGGGAAAAGTGGAAAATCAATGGTGAACCGGTGAACCACATCGAACCGGGCGAGCTCGAGAAATATCTGGGAGCGCGAATAGACCCATGGGCAGGAGTAACTGAGGACAACTGGTCGGGAAAACTGAACAAGTGGATTACGAGTCTGAGAGAGGCAGAACTCAAGCCGACTCAGCAACTCGAAATCCTAAAAACGCACATGATTCCGAGGATCTACTACCACCTTATCCTCACGGAAGCATCGCAAAACACTATCATAGAACTGGACAATCTCATTAAGAAGGC
>NW_027601301.1:255000-260000 GCF_053455715.1 Rhinoraja longicauda
CTATCTTATTTGTTTGCTTGGCCCACTGGACTTTGCATGGGCTTTGCAACACTGTGTGCTAGGTTAAATCACGGCCAATAGAGTGAGTGTTTTTAATGATCCTGATCTGATAAGGGGACTAGAGGTAAAAGAGCCGTTAGGAGGCAGTGATCACAACACGATAAGTTTTACTCTGCAAATGGAAAGGTAGAAGGGAAAATCGGAAGTGTCTGTATTACAGTATAGCAAAGGGGATTACAGAGGCATGAGGCGGGAGCTGGCCAAAATTGACTGGAAGGAGGCCCTAGCAGGGAAGACGGTAGAACAGCAATGGCAGGTATTCCAGGGAATAATGCAGAGGTTGCAGGATCAATTTATTCCAAAGAGGTGGAAAGACTCTAAGGGGAGTAAGAGACACCTGTGGCTGACAAGGGAAGTCAGGGACAGCATAAAAATTAAGGAGAGGAGGTATAACATAGCAAAGAAGAGTGGGAAGACAGAGGATTGGGACTCTTTTAAAGAGCAACAAAAGTTAACTAAAGAGGCAATGCGGGGAGAAAAGATGAGGTGCGAGGGTAAACTAGCCAATAATATAAAGGAGGATAGCAAAAGTTTTTTTAGGTACGTGAAGAGGGAAAAAATAGTCAAGGCAAATGTGGGTCCCTTGAAGACAGAAACGGGGGAATTTATTATGGGGAACAAAGAAATGGCAGACGAGTTAAACCGTTACTTTGGGTCTGTCTTCACTGAGGAAGATACACACAATCTCCCAAATGTTCTAGGGGCCGGAGAACCTAGGGTGATGGAGGAACTGAAGGAAATCCACATTAGGCAGGAAATGGTTTTGGGTAGACTGATGGGACTGAAGGCTGATAAATCCCCAGGGCCTGATGGTCTGCATCCCAGGGTACCTAAGGAGGTGGCTCTAGAAATAGTGGAAGCATTGGAGATCATTTTTCAATGTTCTATATAGATTCAGGATCAGTTCCTGTGGATTGGAGGATAGCAAATGTTATCCCACTTTTTAAGAAGGGAGGGAGAGAGAAAACGGGTAATTATAGACCAGTTAGTCTGACATCAGTGGTGGGGAAGATGCTGGAGTCAATTAGAAAAGACGAAATTGCTGAGCATTTGGATAGCAGTAACAGGATCATTGCGAGTCAGCATGGATTTACGAAGGGGAAATCATGCTTGACAAATCTACTGGAATGTTTTGAGGATGTAACTAGGAAAATTGACAGGGGAGAGTCAGTGGACGTGGTGTACCTCGACTTTCAGAAAGCCTTCGACAAGCTCCCACATAGGAGATTAGTGGGCAAAATTAGGGCACGTGGTATTGGGGGTAGGGTACTGACATGGATAGAAAATTGGTTGACAGACGGAAAGCAAAGAGTGGGTATAAATGGGTCCCTCTCGGAATGGCAGGCAGTGACCAGTGGGGTACCGCAAGGTTCGGTGCTGGGACCCCAGCTATTTACGATATGCATTAATGACTTAGACGGAGGGATTAAAAGTACCATTAGCAAATTTGCAGATGATACTAAGCTGGAGGGTAGTGTGAATTGTGAGGAAGATGCAATAAGGCTGCAGGATGACTTGGACAGGTTGTGTGAGTGGGCGGATACATGGCAGATGCAGTTTAATGTAGATAAGTGCGAGGTTATTCACTTTGGAAGTAAGAGTAGAAAGGCAGATTATTGTCTGAATGGTGTCAAGTTAGGAGGAGGGGGAGTTCAACGAGATCTGGATGTCCTAGTGCATCAGTCAATGAAAGGAAGCATGCAGGTACAGCAGGCAGTGAAGAAAGCCAATGGAATGTTGGCCTTCGTAACCAGAGGAGTTGAGTATAGGAGCAAAGAGGTCCTTCTACAGTTGTAGCGGGCCCTGGTGAGACCGCACCTGGAGTACTGTGTGCAGTTTTGGTCTCCAAATTTGAGGAAGGATATTCTTGCTATGGAGGGCGTGCAGCGTAGGTTCACTAGGTTAATTCCCGGAATGGCGGGACGGTCGTATGCTGAAAGGCTGGAGCGATTGGGCTTGTATACACTGGTATTTAGAAGAATGAGGGGGGATCTTATTGAAACATATACGATAATTAGGGGATTGGACACATTAGAGGCAGGAAACATGTTCCCAATGTTGGGGGAGTCCAGAACAAGGGGCCACCGTTTAAGAATAAGGGGTAGGCCATTTAGAACGGAGATGAGGAAGAACCTTTTCAGTCAGAGAGTGGTGAAGGTGTGGAATTCTCTGCCTCAGAAGGCAGTGGAGGCCAGTTCGTTGGATGCTTTCAAGAGAGAGCTGGATAGAGCTCTTAAGGATAACGGAGTGAGGGGGTATGGGGAGAAGGCAGGAACGGGGTACTGATTGAGAGTGATCAGCCATGATCGCATTGAATGGCGGTGCTGGCTCGAAGGGCTGAATGGCCGACTCCTGCACCTATTGTCTATTGTCTATTGTCTATAATCAACCACTTTATTTTGCCCGTCTTTGTGACTCCTCTTTGACACGTCGATCACCGCTGAGGCTGTTTTACCTGTTTCGCCTATGTACCGTAAGGTACACTCCTTACATTGAACTGCATACACCCCATTATTTCGCTCACGGGTTATCCTCTGTGCTATCCAGTCTCTCCTGTCACCCTGTTCTATGTTTTTGTCTATTACCCAGTGGGAGCAGGCCCCATATTGACATTAATTTGTAACCCTACTGCTCCCCTCGTCTGCTGGTTTTATCACCATCTCATGTTTATCCCTCAGCTCTGCCGTGGTCTCCCTCTCTTTTTTTCTGGTGAGGTTCGGCCTATCCTTTGTCATGGGCATATCCCAGGCTGTTTTAGTAACGTTCTTTTAAAACGTGTCGTGTTTGTTTGGCTTTACCCACGTTCCAGCATTAGAGGCCAATTTTTGCAATGTTTCCTGGGTGGGATTTGCCGGTTTTACAAATGGTGTCACTATCTCACCCTGCTTCCTGATACCCTTATGGGGTCGGCTCTGTTCTTGCAGAACCCTCGGGTGGTGCAGAGTCTGGGCCTTGTTATCAATATCTTGCCCTGCTTCCCGATACCCTTGCGGGTTCGGCTCTGTTCTTGCAGATCCCTCAGGTGGTGCAGAGTCTGGGCGGCATCGTCACCCAGCACACCGACGCCCACTGAAAATTACCCACGCACAGTGCGCGCCTGGAGCGGCAGTAGTTCAAACTACCCCTACCCCTACCCCTACCCCTACCGCTACCCCTACCCCTACCCCTAACCCTAACCCTAACCCTAACCCTAACCCTAACCCTAACCCTAACCCTAACCCTAACCCTAACCCTAACCCTAACCCTAACCCTAACCCTAACCCTAACCCTAACCCTAACCCTAACCCTGACCCTGACCCTAATGCAGGCAGAGTTATTTATAAAGTGGCCCAGACTCTGCACCACCTGAGGGTTTTGTAACAGAACCAACCCCATAAGGGTTTCAGGAAGCAGGGCAAGATATTGATAACAAGGCGCAGACTCTGCACCACCTCAGGGTTCTGCAAGAACAGAGCCGACCCCATAAGGGCATCAGGAATCAGGGCAAGATATTGATAAAATGGCCCAGACTCTGCACCACCTGAGGGTTCTGCAAGAACAGAGCCGACCCCATAAGGGCATCAGGAAGCAGGGCAAGATATTGGTAACAAGGCCCACGGGGAAGGCGGCATACTTTGGGGTTATTTTGTAGTGAGTTTTGAAGGCATGTGCTAGTGTTACGCATACCGAGGGCGCGCAAAGTTCGGCGCGCCCGGGCCAAAACGCCTCTGCTGGCCGCGGCCGAGTCGGCCGACGGATTGCCACGGACTTGCTTGACGACCTGTCACTCTCCGTGCATCGGTTGCACGCCCGGTTCGTCCTTTCCATTTGTTTCATGATGTACACGCGGCAGGCGGAATATTTTAAAAGCACTGTTCTGTTCGAAGTGCACAATGGCCGTTGGGGCAATGCAACTGGGGGTCGGTCGACCGGCTGACGACGCCTGCCTGCCGATTTGGTTCACGATGTCCCCGCCGAAGGCGGCATACTTGAAAGTACTGCCGTTCGCGGCGCGCAATTTGCAGGGGGGAGGAATTGTTAGTGGACGTCTGTGTGCTGGGTGACGATGCTTGCCGACTTGGTTCATGCCGTCCACGCCGAAGACGGCGCCGTTTAAAGTACTGCCGCTCGAGGTGCACAATTTGCGGGGGAATTGTTATTGGGCGTCGGCGTGCTGGGTGACGATGTGGAGATGAGGAACGCCGAGCCAGATCTATCTTATTTGTTTGCTTGGGCCACTGGACTTTGCATGGGCTTGGCATCATTGTGTGCTACGTTAAATCACGGCCAATTGAGTGAGTATTTTTTATTCAACCACTCTATTTTGCCCGTCTTTGTGACTCCTCTATGACACGCCGATCACCGCTGACGTGTTAATCTGCGTGTTAGGTATCTCGGGGGTCAGTTGGACGGACAGATGTGTAAGGGTTTTGTTCGGAAGGATCGTTGAGTGTAAACGGTGAACGGGGGTTAAAGGCCCTGAGGTTTCAATCCTCTAAAGAATGTAAAAGGTCTGACGCGTTAGCTAGCAGCTAATGAGGTGAACCTAGCAGCTAATGAGGCTCTCTCTCTCTCACGGCCCCGGGACTCCCTCCCTCCCTCCTCCCTCTTGGAACCCTCCCTGCGTGGGGGGGGGGGGGGGGGGGGGGCACGAAGAAAAAGAGGGTATAAGAAGAATCCAGTGGAAGGAGTAGGGACTGGGGGCGAGGTCAGACAGCCTATCCGGCTAATAAAGCATCATGAGGTTAGGTATAAACTCTGATGACTGCATAAACTCGCCCCTAATGGGGGGGGGGGCACTCTCTCCCCCACCCCTCTCTCCCCAGTGCCCCCCCCATCCGACCCCCCCCCCCACTCTCTTCGTGTCGCTGGGCCCGCCCGGCACGGCCCCGAGGATCACTCCCCGCGCGGCAACGGGACACCGGGTCGCCGGGCCCGCAGGGTCGTCAGTCGGGCGGGGG
>NW_027601301.1:272500-277500 GCF_053455715.1 Rhinoraja longicauda
TGCAGCTCGAGCGCACAAGGTGCGCGGGGAATTGTTAGCGGCGCCGTCGTTGTGCTGGCGGTGACCATGGCTGCCTGCTCCTTTGGTTCACGATGTCCCCGCCGAAGGCGGCGTACTTTAAAGTGCTGCAGCTCGAGCGCACCATGTGCGTGGGGAATTGTTAGCGGGGGCGTCGTTGTGCTGGGGGCTGACTGTCCCTAGTGGGTATAGGATAATGTTAATGTACGGGGATCGCTGGGCGGCACGGACTTGGAGGGCCGAAAAGGCCTGTTTCCGGCTGTATGTGTATGATATGATATGATATGATGCCTGCCTGCTCATTTGGTTCATGATGTCCACGCGGCAGGCGGAATATTTTAAAAGCACTGTTCTGTACGAAGTGCACAATGTCCGTTGGGGAAATGCAGCTGGGGGTCGGTCGACCGGCTGACGACGCCTGCCTGCCGATTTGGTTCACGATGTCCCCGCCGAAGGCGGCATACTTGAAAGTACCGCCGTTCGCGGCGCGCAGTTTGCGGGGGGAGGAATTGTTAGTGCACGTCTGTGTGCTAGGTGACGATGCTTGCCGACTTGGTTCATGCCGTCCACGCCGAAGACGGCGCCGTTTAAAGTACTGCCGCTCGAGGTGCACAATTTGCGGGGGAATTGTTAATGGGCGTCGGCGTGCTGGGTGACGATGTGGAGATGTGGAACGCCGAGCCAGATCTATCTTATTTGTTTGCTTGGCCCACTGGACTTTGCATGGGCTTTGCAACACTGTGTGCTAGGTTAAATCACGGCCAATAGAGTGAGTGTTTTTAATGATCCTGATCTGATAAGGGGACTAGAGGTAAAAGAGCCGTTAGGAGGCAGTGATCACAACACGATAAGTTTTACTCTGCAAATGGAAAGGTAGAAGGGAAAATCGGAAGTGTCTGTATTACAGTATAGCAAAGGGGATTACAGAGGCATGAGGCGGGAGCTGGCCAAAATTGACTGGAAGGAGGCCCTAGCAGGGAAGACGGTAGAACAGCAATGGCAGGTATTCCAGGGAATAATGCAGAGGTTGCAGGATCAATTTATTCCAAAGAGGTGGAAAGACTCTAAGGGGAGTAAGAGACACCTGTGGCTGACAAGGGAAGTCAGGGACAGCATAAAAATTAAGGAGAGGAGGTATAACATAGCAAAGAAGAGTGGGAAGACAGAGGATTGGGACTCTTTTAAAGAGCAACAAAAGTTAACTAAAGAGGCAATGCGGGGAGAAAAGATGAGGTGCGAGGGTAAACTAGCCAATAATATAAAGGAGGATAGCAAAAGTTTTTTTAGGTACGTGAAGAGGGAAAAAATAGTCAAGGCAAATGTGGGTCCCTTGAAGACAGAAACGGGGGAATTTATTATGGGGAACAAAGAAATGGCAGACGAGTTAAACCGTTACTTTGGGTCTGTCTTCACTGAGGAAGATACACACAATCTCCCAAATGTTCTAGGGGCCGGAGAACCTAGGGTGATGGAGGAACTGAAGGAAATCCACATTAGGCAGGAAATGGTTTTGGGTAGACTGATGGGACTGAAGGCTGATAAATCCCCAGGGCCTGATGGTCTGCATCCCAGGGTACCTAAGGAGGTGGCTCTAGAAATAGTGGAAGCATTGGAGATCATTTTTCAATGTTCTATATAGATTCAGGATCAGTTCCTGTGGATTGGAGGATAGCAAATGTTATCCCACTTTTTAAGAAGGGAGGGAGAGAGAAAACGGGTAATTATAGACCAGTTAGTCTGACATCAGTGGTGGGGAAGATGCTGGAGTCAATTAGAAAAGACGAAATTGCTGAGCATTTGGATAGCAGTAACAGGATCATTGCGAGTCAGCATGGATTTACGAAGGGGAAATCATGCTTGACAAATCTACTGGAATGTTTTGAGGATGTAACTAGGAAAATTGACAGGGGAGAGTCAGTGGACGTGGTGTACCTCGACTTTCAGAAAGCCTTCGACAAGCTCCCACATAGGAGATTAGTGGGCAAAATTAGGGCACGTGGTATTGGGGGTAGGGTACTGACATGGATAGAAAATTGGTTGACAGACGGAAAGCAAAGAGTGGGTATAAATGGGTCCCTCTCGGAATGGCAGGCAGTGACCAGTGGGGTACCGCAAGGTTCGGTGCTGGGACCCCAGCTATTTACGATATGCATTAATGACTTAGACGGAGGGATTAAAAGTACCATTAGCAAATTTGCAGATGATACTAAGCTGGAGGGTAGTGTGAATTGTGAGGAAGATGCAATAAGGCTGCAGGATGACTTGGACAGGTTGTGTGAGTGGGCGGATACATGGCAGATGCAGTTTAATGTAGATAAGTGCGAGGTTATTCACTTTGGAAGTAAGAGTAGAAAGGCAGATTATTGTCTGAATGGTGTCAAGTTAGGAGGAGGGGGAGTTCAACGAGATCTGGATGTCCTAGTGCATCAGTCAATGAAAGGAAGCATGCAGGTACAGCAGGCAGTGAAGAAAGCCAATGGAATGTTGGCCTTCGTAACCAGAGGAGTTGAGTATAGGAGCAAAGAGGTCCTTCTACAGTTGTAGCGGGCCCTGGTGAGACCGCACCTGGAGTACTGTGTGCAGTTTTGGTCTCCAAATTTGAGGAAGGATATTCTTGCTATGGAGGGCGTGCAGCGTAGGTTCACTAGGTTAATTCCCGGAATGGCGGGACGGTCGTATGCTGAAAGGCTGGAGCGATTGGGCTTGTATACACTGGTATTTAGAAGAATGAGGGGGGATCTTATTGAAACATATACGATAATTAGGGGATTGGACACATTAGAGGCAGGAAACATGTTCCCAATGTTGGGGGAGTCCAGAACAAGGGGCCACCGTTTAAGAATAAGGGGTAGGCCATTTAGAACGGAGATGAGGAAGAACCTTTTCAGTCAGAGAGTGGTGAAGGTGTGGAATTCTCTGCCTCAGAAGGCAGTGGAGGCCAGTTCGTTGGATGCTTTCAAGAGAGAGCTGGATAGAGCTCTTAAGGATAACGGAGTGAGGGGGTATGGGGAGAAGGCAGGAACGGGGTACTGATTGAGAGTGATCAGCCATGATCGCATTGAATGGCGGTGCTGGCTCGAAGGGCTGAATGGCCGACTCCTGCACCTATTGTCTATTGTCTATTGTCTATAATCAACCACTTTATTTTGCCCGTCTTTGTGACTCCTCTTTGACACGTCGATCACCGCTGAGGCTGTTTTACCTGTTTCGCCTATGTACCGTAAGGTACACTCCTTACATTGAACTGCATACACCCCATTATTTCGCTCACGGGTTATCCTCTGTGCTATCCAGTCTCTCCTGTCACCCTGTTCTATGTTTTTGTCTATTACCCAGTGGGAGCAGGCCCCATATTGACATTAATTTGTAACCCTACTGCTCCCCTCGTCTGCTGGTTTTATCACCATCTCATGTTTATCCCTCAGCTCTGCCGTGGTCTCCCTCTCTTTTTTTCTGGTGAGGTTCGGCCTATCCTTTGTCATGGGCATATCCCAGGCTGTTTTAGTAACGTTCTTTTAAAACGTGTCGTGTTTGTTTGGCTTTACCCACGTTCCAGCATTAGAGGCCAATTTTTGCAATGTTTCCTGGGTGGGATTTGCCGGTTTTACAAATGGTGTCACTATCTCACCCTGCTTCCTGATACCCTTATGGGGTCGGCTCTGTTCTTGCAGAACCCTCGGGTGGTGCAGAGTCTGGGCCTTGTTATCAATATCTTGCCCTGCTTCCCGATACCCTTGCGGGTTCGGCTCTGTTCTTGCAGATCCCTCAGGTGGTGCAGAGTCTGGGCGGCATCGTCACCCAGCACACCGACGCCCACTGAAAATTACCCACGCACAGTGCGCGCCTGGAGCGGCAGTAGTTCAAACTACCCCTACCCCTACCCCTACCCCTACCGCTACCCCTACCCCTACCCCTAACCCTAACCCTAACCCTAACCCTAACCCTAACCCTAACCCTAACCCTAACCCTAACCCTAACCCTAACCCTAACCCTAACCCTAACCCTAACCCTAACCCTAACCCTAACCCTAACCCTGACCCTGACCCTAATGCAGGCAGAGTTATTTATAAAGTGGCCCAGACTCTGCACCACCTGAGGGTTTTGTAACAGAACCAACCCCATAAGGGTTTCAGGAAGCAGGGCAAGATATTGATAACAAGGCGCAGACTCTGCACCACCTCAGGGTTCTGCAAGAACAGAGCCGACCCCATAAGGGCATCAGGAATCAGGGCAAGATATTGATAAAATGGCCCAGACTCTGCACCACCTGAGGGTTCTGCAAGAACAGAGCCGACCCCATAAGGGCATCAGGAAGCAGGGCAAGATATTGGTAACAAGGCCCACGGGGAAGGCGGCATACTTTGGGGTTATTTTGTAGTGAGTTTTGAAGGCATGTGCTAGTGTTACGCATACCGAGGGCGCGCAAAGTTCGGCGCGCCCGGGCCAAAACGCCTCTGCTGGCCGCGGCCGAGTCGGCCGACGGATTGCCACGGACTTGCTTGACGACCTGTCACTCTCCGTGCATCGGTTGCACGCCCGGTTCGTCCTTTCCATTTGTTTCATGATGTACACGCGGCAGGCGGAATATTTTAAAAGCACTGTTCTGTTCGAAGTGCACAATGGCCGTTGGGGCAATGCAACTGGGGGTCGGTCGACCGGCTGACGACGCCTGCCTGCCGATTTGGTTCACGATGTCCCCGCCGAAGGCGGCATACTTGAAAGTACTGCCGTTCGCGGCGCGCAATTTGCAGGGGGGAGGAATTGTTAGTGGACGTCTGTGTGCTGGGTGACGATGCTTGCCGACTTGGTTCATGCCGTCCACGCCGAAGACGGCGCCGTTTAAAGTACTGCCGCTCGAGGTGCACAATTTGCGGGGGAATTGTTATTGGGCGTCGGCGTGCTGGGTGACGATGTGGAGATGAGGAACGCCGAGCCAGATCTATCTTATTTGTTTGCTTGGGCCACTGGACTTTGCATGGGCT
>NW_027601301.1:290000-297500 GCF_053455715.1 Rhinoraja longicauda
TGACCATGGCTGCCTGCTCCTTTGGTTCACGATGTCCCCGCCGAAGGCGGCGTACTTTAAAGTACTGCAGCTCGAGCGCACAAGGTGCGCGGGGAATTGTTAGCGGCGCCGTGCTTGTGCTGGCGGTGACCATGGCTGCCTGCTCCTTTGGTTCACGATGTCCCCGCCGAAGGCGGCGTACTTTAAAGTACTGCAGCTCGAGCGCACAAGGTGCGCGTGGAATTGTTAGCGGCGCCGTGGTTGTGCTGGCGGTGACCATGGCTGCCTGCTCCTTTGGTTCACGATGTCCCCGCCGAAGGCGGCGTACTTTAAAGTACTGCAGCTCGAGCGCACAAGGTGCGCGGGGAATTGTTAGCGGCGCCGTCGTTGTGCTGGCGGTGACCATGGCTGCCTGCTCCTTTGGTTCACGATGTCCCCGCCGAAGGCGGCGTACTTTAAAGTGCTGCAGCTCGAGCGCACAAGGTGCGCGGGGAATTGTTAGCGGCGCCGTGGTTGTGCTGGCGGTGACCATGGCTGCCTGCTCCTTTGGTTCACGATGTCCCCGCCGAAGGCGGCGTACTTTAAAGTACTGCAGCTCGAGCGCACAAGGTGCGCGGGGAATTGTTAGCGGCGCCGTCGTTGTGCTGGCGGTGACCATGGCTGCCTGCTCCTTTGGTTCACGATGTCCCCGCCGAAGGCGGCGTACTTTAAAGTGCTGCAGCTCGAGCGCACCATGTGCGTGGGGAATTGTTAGCGGGGGCGTCGTTGTGCTGGGGGCTGACTGTCCCTAGTGGGTATAGGATAATGTTAATGTACGGGGATCGCTGGGCGGCACGGACTTGGAGGGCCGAAAAGGCCTGTTTCCGGCTGTATGTGTATGATATGATATGATATGATGCCTGCCTGCTCATTTGGTTCATGATGTCCACGCGGCAGGCGGAATATTTTAAAAGCACTGTTCTGTACGAAGTGCACAATGTCCGTTGGGGAAATGCAGCTGGGGGTCGGTCGACCGGCTGACGACGCCTGCCTGCCGATTTGGTTCACGATGTCCCCGCCGAAGGCGGCATACTTGAAAGTACCGCCGTTCGCGGCGCGCAGTTTGCGGGGGGAGGAATTGTTAGTGCACGTCTGTGTGCTAGGTGACGATGCTTGCCGACTTGGTTCATGCCGTCCACGCCGAAGACGGCGCCGTTTAAAGTACTGCCGCTCGAGGTGCACAATTTGCGGGGGAATTGTTAATGGGCGTCGGCGTGCTGGGTGACGATGTGGAGATGTGGAACGCCGAGCCAGATCTATCTTATTTGTTTGCTTGGCCCACTGGACTTTGCATGGGCTTTGCAACACTGTGTGCTAGGTTAAATCACGGCCAATAGAGTGAGTGTTTTTAATGATCCTGATCTGATAAGGGGACTAGAGGTAAAAGAGCCGTTAGGAGGCAGTGATCACAACACGATAAGTTTTACTCTGCAAATGGAAAGGTAGAAGGGAAAATCGGAAGTGTCTGTATTACAGTATAGCAAAGGGGATTACAGAGGCATGAGGCGGGAGCTGGCCAAAATTGACTGGAAGGAGGCCCTAGCAGGGAAGACGGTAGAACAGCAATGGCAGGTATTCCAGGGAATAATGCAGAGGTTGCAGGATCAATTTATTCCAAAGAGGTGGAAAGACTCTAAGGGGAGTAAGAGACACCTGTGGCTGACAAGGGAAGTCAGGGACAGCATAAAAATTAAGGAGAGGAGGTATAACATAGCAAAGAAGAGTGGGAAGACAGAGGATTGGGACTCTTTTAAAGAGCAACAAAAGTTAACTAAAGAGGCAATGCGGGGAGAAAAGATGAGGTGCGAGGGTAAACTAGCCAATAATATAAAGGAGGATAGCAAAAGTTTTTTTAGGTACGTGAAGAGGGAAAAAATAGTCAAGGCAAATGTGGGTCCCTTGAAGACAGAAACGGGGGAATTTATTATGGGGAACAAAGAAATGGCAGACGAGTTAAACCGTTACTTTGGGTCTGTCTTCACTGAGGAAGATACACACAATCTCCCAAATGTTCTAGGGGCCGGAGAACCTAGGGTGATGGAGGAACTGAAGGAAATCCACATTAGGCAGGAAATGGTTTTGGGTAGACTGATGGGACTGAAGGCTGATAAATCCCCAGGGCCTGATGGTCTGCATCCCAGGGTACCTAAGGAGGTGGCTCTAGAAATAGTGGAAGCATTGGAGATCATTTTTCAATGTTCTATATAGATTCAGGATCAGTTCCTGTGGATTGGAGGATAGCAAATGTTATCCCACTTTTTAAGAAGGGAGGGAGAGAGAAAACGGGTAATTATAGACCAGTTAGTCTGACATCAGTGGTGGGGAAGATGCTGGAGTCAATTAGAAAAGACGAAATTGCTGAGCATTTGGATAGCAGTAACAGGATCATTGCGAGTCAGCATGGATTTACGAAGGGGAAATCATGCTTGACAAATCTACTGGAATGTTTTGAGGATGTAACTAGGAAAATTGACAGGGGAGAGTCAGTGGACGTGGTGTACCTCGACTTTCAGAAAGCCTTCGACAAGCTCCCACATAGGAGATTAGTGGGC
This sequence comes from Rhinoraja longicauda, assembly GCF_053455715.1. NCBI lineage: Eukaryota > Metazoa > Chordata > Chondrichthyes > Rajiformes > Arhynchobatidae > Rhinoraja > Rhinoraja longicauda. Next base: position 292,571 of record NW_027601301.1, read on the forward strand.
AAAATTAGGGCACGTGGTATTGGGGGTAGGGTACTGACATGGATAGAAAATTGGTTGACAGACGGAAAGCAAAGAGTGGGTATAAATGGGTCCCTCTCGGAATGGCAGGCAGTGACCAGTGGGGTACCGCAAGGTTCGGTGCTGGGACCCCAGCTATTTACGATATGCATTAATGACTTAGACGGAGGGATTAAAAGTACCATTAGCAAATTTGCAGATGATACTAAGCTGGAGGGTAGTGTGAATTGTGAGGAAGATGCAATAAGGCTGCAGGATGACTTGGACAGGTTGTGTGAGTGGGCGGATACATGGCAGATGCAGTTTAATGTAGATAAGTGCGAGGTTATTCACTTTGGAAGTAAGAGTAGAAAGGCAGATTATTGTCTGAATGGTGTCAAGTTAGGAGGAGGGGGAGTTCAACGAGATCTGGATGTCCTAGTGCATCAGTCAATGAAAGGAAGCATGCAGGTACAGCAGGCAGTGAAGAAAGCCAATGGAATGTTGGCCTTCGTAACCAGAGGAGTTGAGTATAGGAGCAAAGAGGTCCTTCTACAGTTGTAGCGGGCCCTGGTGAGACCGCACCTGGAGTACTGTGTGCAGTTTTGGTCTCCAAATTTGAGGAAGGATATTCTTGCTATGGAGGGCGTGCAGCGTAGGTTCACTAGGTTAATTCCCGGAATGGCGGGACGGTCGTATGCTGAAAGGCTGGAGCGATTGGGCTTGTATACACTGGTATTTAGAAGAATGAGGGGGGATCTTATTGAAACATATACGATAATTAGGGGATTGGACACATTAGAGGCAGGAAACATGTTCCCAATGTTGGGGGAGTCCAGAACAAGGGGCCACCGTTTAAGAATAAGGGGTAGGCCATTTAGAACGGAGATGAGGAAGAACCTTTTCAGTCAGAGAGTGGTGAAGGTGTGGAATTCTCTGCCTCAGAAGGCAGTGGAGGCCAGTTCGTTGGATGCTTTCAAGAGAGAGCTGGATAGAGCTCTTAAGGATAACGGAGTGAGGGGGTATGGGGAGAAGGCAGGAACGGGGTACTGATTGAGAGTGATCAGCCATGATCGCATTGAATGGCGGTGCTGGCTCGAAGGGCTGAATGGCCGACTCCTGCACCTATTGTCTATTGTCTATTGTCTATAATCAACCACTTTATTTTGCCCGTCTTTGTGACTCCTCTTTGACACGTCGATCACCGCTGAGGCTGTTTTACCTGTTTCGCCTATGTACCGTAAGGTACACTCCTTACATTGAACTGCATACACCCCATTATTTCGCTCACGGGTTATCCTCTGTGCTATCCAGTCTCTCCTGTCACCCTGTTCTATGTTTTTGTCTATTACCCAGTGGGAGCAGGCCCCATATTGACATTAATTTGTAACCCTACTGCTCCCCTCGTCTGCTGGTTTTATCACCATCTCATGTTTATCCCTCAGCTCTGCCGTGGTCTCCCTCTCTTTTTTTCTGGTGAGGTTCGGCCTATCCTTTGTCATGGGCATATCCCAGGCTGTTTTAGTAACGTTCTTTTAAAACGTGTCGTGTTTGTTTGGCTTTACCCACGTTCCAGCATTAGAGGCCAATTTTTGCAATGTTTCCTGGGTGGGATTTGCCGGTTTTACAAATGGTGTCACTATCTCACCCTGCTTCCTGATACCCTTATGGGGTCGGCTCTGTTCTTGCAGAACCCTCGGGTGGTGCAGAGTCTGGGCCTTGTTATCAATATCTTGCCCTGCTTCCCGATACCCTTGCGGGTTCGGCTCTGTTCTTGCAGATCCCTCAGGTGGTGCAGAGTCTGGGCGGCATCGTCACCCAGCACACCGACGCCCACTGAAAATTACCCACGCACAGTGCGCGCCTGGAGCGGCAGTAGTTCAAACTACCCCTACCCCTACCCCTACCCCTACCGCTACCCCTACCCCTACCCCTAACCCTAACCCTAACCCTAACCCTAACCCTAACCCTAACCCTAACCCTAACCCTAACCCTAACCCTAACCCTAACCCTAACCCTAACCCTAACCCTAACCCTAACCCTAACCCTAACCCTGACCCTGACCCTAATGCAGGCAGAGTTATTTATAAAGTGGCCCAGACTCTGCACCACCTGAGGGTTTTGTAACAGAACCAACCCCATAAGGGTTTCAGGAAGCAGGGCAAGATATTGATAACAAGGCGCAGACTCTGCACCACCTCAGGGTTCTGCAAGAACAGAGCCGACCCCATAAGGGCATCAGGAATCAGGGCAAGATATTGATAAAATGGCCCAGACTCTGCACCACCTGAGGGTTCTGCAAGAACAGAGCCGACCCCATAAGGGCATCAGGAAGCAGGGCAAGATATTGGTAACAAGGCCCACGGGGAAGGCGGCATACTTTGGGGTTATTTTGTAGTGAGTTTTGAAGGCATGTGCTAGTGTTACGCATACCGAGGGCGCGCAAAGTTCGGCGCGCCCGGGCCAAAACGCCTCTGCTGGCCGCGGCCGAGTCGGCCGACGGATTGCCACGGACTTGCTTGACGACCTGTCACTCTCCGTGCATCGGTTGCACGCCCGGTTCGTCCTTTCCATTTGTTTCATGATGTACACGCGGCAGGCGGAATATTTTAAAAGCACTGTTCTGTTCGAAGTGCACAATGGCCGTTGGGGCAATGCAACTGGGGGTCGGTCGACCGGCTGACGACGCCTGCCTGCCGATTTGGTTCACGATGTCCCCGCCGAAGGCGGCATACTTGAAAGTACTGCCGTTCGCGGCGCGCAATTTGCAGGGGGGAGGAATTGTTAGTGGACGTCTGTGTGCTGGGTGACGATGCTTGCCGACTTGGTTCATGCCGTCCACGCCGAAGACGGCGCCGTTTAAAGTACTGCCGCTCGAGGTGCACAATTTGCGGGGGAATTGTTATTGGGCGTCGGCGTGCTGGGTGACGATGTGGAGATGAGGAACGCCGAGCCAGATCTATCTTATTTGTTTGCTTGGGCCACTGGACTTTGCATGGGCTTGGCATCATTGTGTGCTACGTTAAATCACGGCCAATTGAGTGAGTATTTTTTATTCAACCACTCTATTTTGCCCGTCTTTGTGACTCCTCTATGACACGCCGATCACCGCTGACGTGTTAATCTGCGTGTTAGGTATCTCGGGGGTCAGTTGGACGGACAGATGTGTAAGGGTTTTGTTCGGAAGGATCGTTGAGTGTAAACGGTGAACGGGGGTTAAAGGCCCTGAGGTTTCAATCCTCTAAAGAATGTAAAAGGTCTGACGCGTTAGCTAGCAGCTAATGAGGTGAACCTAGCAGCTAATGAGGCTCTCTCTCTCTCACGGCCCCGGGACTCCCTCCCTCCCTCCTCCCTCTTGGAACCCTCCCTGCGTGGGGGGGGGGGGGGGGGGGGGGCACGAAGAAAAAGAGGGTATAAGAAGAATCCAGTGGAAGGAGTAGGGACTGGGGGCGAGGTCAGACAGCCTATCCGGCTAATAAAGCATCATGAGGTTAGGTATAAACTCTGATGACTGCATAAACTCGCCCCTAATGGGGGGGGGGGCACTCTCTCCCCCACCCCTCTCTCCCCAGTGCCCCCCCCATCCGACCCCCCCCCCACTCTCTTCGTGTCGCTGGGCCCGCCCGGCACGGCCCCGAGGATCACTCCCCGCGCGGCAACGGGACACCGGGTCGCCGGGCCCGCAGGGTCGTCAGTCGGGCGGGGGGGGGGAGGGTGGCCATGCCAGCAGCAGGAGAGGTTTCCAACGAACCCGCGACCGCAGCAGGACCGCCCGCGGCAGACATTTGGACCCAGCGGGTCCGTTCGGGATGGTTGCCGGGCCCGCAGCAGAGGTTTCCTTCCACCCAACGGGGGGGGGGGGGGGGGGGGGGGGGGGGCGGGGCTGCCCATCTTCCCGCTCGAAGCAACGGCCTCACCCTAACGGCCTCACCCTAACAACCCTCACCCTGACCCTAAACCGCTCGGTTCATGACTTCTCTCCGTTTGGTTCATGAATTCGCCATTTAGTTCACGACTTCTCCTGTTGGTTCCTGACTTCTACCTCGTGGTTCGTGATTCCGGCGGGTAGGTGGGGTGCCCGGATACTCTCGGCGAAAGGTGTTCAAGTGGCAACGGCGGTCCCGTAGATAAGACGGGTTCGGATGCTCGAGCGTGTCGAGTAAGCGCCGGATCGGCGCCGGGCGCCCCCGGCCGGCTGGCTTGCCCCCCCCCCCCCCACCCCCCCCCCCCCTGGCGGCAGAAACGTGTATCGCGCCAGTGCCGCCGCTGAGGTCGAGATTGGCCGCCTCGACCGTTCGAAGCGTCGCAATTCCGGCGGGACTTCCGAACGCTCGTACCGCCAAGTCAGCCGCGACATTCGAGAATTGCACTAAGTCCGAAAGCTGGCGTCGCTTCTTTTTTGCCCGCCGCAGGTTAACGATTTGACGGCGGAAGTCGAGGAGGTCCGATGTGCGGCCTTCAGCGGGGCCGCGGCGCGCCTTTCCCGCCAGGCCTATCGGCCCGTCTCCCGCCGGCCAGAAAATGGCATTTCTTGTCCGGGCGGTCCCGATCACGGTTAACGACTTACCACCGGAAGTCTCTATGACCCCGCAGTTTGCGGCCCCGCGGCGGGCGTCAGTGCGACACGACCGGACGGACGACCGGGCCGACTCCCGCCGACCTCAAAACGGTTTGTTTTGCGCGAAGATGGAGGTGGCGTGCCCGGAGATTTTCGGGAACACGATTTTCAGAGACACTTAGAAAAGATTGTGTGGTGAGGTGCAAAAATGTCAGGGAAGAAACCGAAGGGACACAAAAAGATCGGTAAAAGTAGCGCGACTCTGGGCGAGAGTCGGCGGACTCATTGACGGACATTGGTAATACAGTGAGAGTATTTTTTGCACCGAGTTCGAAGTGTGTGCCGGGCAGGCACCGAACCCCACCGAGACTGGCC
>NW_027601301.1:310000-315000 GCF_053455715.1 Rhinoraja longicauda
GGTGCGAGGGTAAACTAGCCAATAATATAAAGGAGGATAGCAAAAGTTTTTTTAGGTACGTGAAGAGGGAAAAAATAGTCAAGGCAAATGTGGGTCCCTTGAAGACAGAAACGGGGGAATTTATTATGGGGAACAAAGAAATGGCAGACGAGTTAAACCGTTACTTTGGGTCTGTCTTCACTGAGGAAGATACACACAATCTCCCAAATGTTCTAGGGGCCGGAGAACCTAGGGTGATGGAGGAACTGAAGGAAATCCACATTAGGCAGGAAATGGTTTTGGGTAGACTGATGGGACTGAAGGCTGATAAATCCCCAGGGCCTGATGGTCTGCATCCCAGGGTACCTAAGGAGGTGGCTCTAGAAATAGTGGAAGCATTGGAGATCATTTTTCAATGTTCTATATAGATTCAGGATCAGTTCCTGTGGATTGGAGGATAGCAAATGTTATCCCACTTTTTAAGAAGGGAGGGAGAGAGAAAACGGGTAATTATAGACCAGTTAGTCTGACATCAGTGGTGGGGAAGATGCTGGAGTCAATTAGAAAAGACGAAATTGCTGAGCATTTGGATAGCAGTAACAGGATCATTGCGAGTCAGCATGGATTTACGAAGGGGAAATCATGCTTGACAAATCTACTGGAATGTTTTGAGGATGTAACTAGGAAAATTGACAGGGGAGAGTCAGTGGACGTGGTGTACCTCGACTTTCAGAAAGCCTTCGACAAGCTCCCACATAGGAGATTAGTGGGCAAAATTAGGGCACGTGGTATTGGGGGTAGGGTACTGACATGGATAGAAAATTGGTTGACAGACGGAAAGCAAAGAGTGGGTATAAATGGGTCCCTCTCGGAATGGCAGGCAGTGACCAGTGGGGTACCGCAAGGTTCGGTGCTGGGACCCCAGCTATTTACGATATGCATTAATGACTTAGACGGAGGGATTAAAAGTACCATTAGCAAATTTGCAGATGATACTAAGCTGGAGGGTAGTGTGAATTGTGAGGAAGATGCAATAAGGCTGCAGGATGACTTGGACAGGTTGTGTGAGTGGGCGGATACATGGCAGATGCAGTTTAATGTAGATAAGTGCGAGGTTATTCACTTTGGAAGTAAGAGTAGAAAGGCAGATTATTGTCTGAATGGTGTCAAGTTAGGAGGAGGGGGAGTTCAACGAGATCTGGATGTCCTAGTGCATCAGTCAATGAAAGGAAGCATGCAGGTACAGCAGGCAGTGAAGAAAGCCAATGGAATGTTGGCCTTCGTAACCAGAGGAGTTGAGTATAGGAGCAAAGAGGTCCTTCTACAGTTGTAGCGGGCCCTGGTGAGACCGCACCTGGAGTACTGTGTGCAGTTTTGGTCTCCAAATTTGAGGAAGGATATTCTTGCTATGGAGGGCGTGCAGCGTAGGTTCACTAGGTTAATTCCCGGAATGGCGGGACGGTCGTATGCTGAAAGGCTGGAGCGATTGGGCTTGTATACACTGGTATTTAGAAGAATGAGGGGGGATCTTATTGAAACATATACGATAATTAGGGGATTGGACACATTAGAGGCAGGAAACATGTTCCCAATGTTGGGGGAGTCCAGAACAAGGGGCCACCGTTTAAGAATAAGGGGTAGGCCATTTAGAACGGAGATGAGGAAGAACCTTTTCAGTCAGAGAGTGGTGAAGGTGTGGAATTCTCTGCCTCAGAAGGCAGTGGAGGCCAGTTCGTTGGATGCTTTCAAGAGAGAGCTGGATAGAGCTCTTAAGGATAACGGAGTGAGGGGGTATGGGGAGAAGGCAGGAACGGGGTACTGATTGAGAGTGATCAGCCATGATCGCATTGAATGGCGGTGCTGGCTCGAAGGGCTGAATGGCCGACTCCTGCACCTATTGTCTATTGTCTATTGTCTATAATCAACCACTTTATTTTGCCCGTCTTTGTGACTCCTCTTTGACACGTCGATCACCGCTGAGGCTGTTTTACCTGTTTCGCCTATGTACCGTAAGGTACACTCCTTACATTGAACTGCATACACCCCATTATTTCGCTCACGGGTTATCCTCTGTGCTATCCAGTCTCTCCTGTCACCCTGTTCTATGTTTTTGTCTATTACCCAGTGGGAGCAGGCCCCATATTGACATTAATTTGTAACCCTACTGCTCCCCTCGTCTGCTGGTTTTATCACCATCTCATGTTTATCCCTCAGCTCTGCCGTGGTCTCCCTCTCTTTTTTTCTGGTGAGGTTCGGCCTATCCTTTGTCATGGGCATATCCCAGGCTGTTTTAGTAACGTTCTTTTAAAACGTGTCGTGTTTGTTTGGCTTTACCCACGTTCCAGCATTAGAGGCCAATTTTTGCAATGTTTCCTGGGTGGGATTTGCCGGTTTTACAAATGGTGTCACTATCTCACCCTGCTTCCTGATACCCTTATGGGGTCGGCTCTGTTCTTGCAGAACCCTCGGGTGGTGCAGAGTCTGGGCCTTGTTATCAATATCTTGCCCTGCTTCCCGATACCCTTGCGGGTTCGGCTCTGTTCTTGCAGATCCCTCAGGTGGTGCAGAGTCTGGGCGGCATCGTCACCCAGCACACCGACGCCCACTGAAAATTACCCACGCACAGTGCGCGCCTGGAGCGGCAGTAGTTCAAACTACCCCTACCCCTACCCCTACCCCTACCGCTACCCCTACCCCTACCCCTAACCCTAACCCTAACCCTAACCCTAACCCTAACCCTAACCCTAACCCTAACCCTAACCCTAACCCTAACCCTAACCCTAACCCTAACCCTAACCCTAACCCTAACCCTAACCCTAACCCTGACCCTGACCCTAATGCAGGCAGAGTTATTTATAAAGTGGCCCAGACTCTGCACCACCTGAGGGTTTTGTAACAGAACCAACCCCATAAGGGTTTCAGGAAGCAGGGCAAGATATTGATAACAAGGCGCAGACTCTGCACCACCTCAGGGTTCTGCAAGAACAGAGCCGACCCCATAAGGGCATCAGGAATCAGGGCAAGATATTGATAAAATGGCCCAGACTCTGCACCACCTGAGGGTTCTGCAAGAACAGAGCCGACCCCATAAGGGCATCAGGAAGCAGGGCAAGATATTGGTAACAAGGCCCACGGGGAAGGCGGCATACTTTGGGGTTATTTTGTAGTGAGTTTTGAAGGCATGTGCTAGTGTTACGCATACCGAGGGCGCGCAAAGTTCGGCGCGCCCGGGCCAAAACGCCTCTGCTGGCCGCGGCCGAGTCGGCCGACGGATTGCCACGGACTTGCTTGACGACCTGTCACTCTCCGTGCATCGGTTGCACGCCCGGTTCGTCCTTTCCATTTGTTTCATGATGTACACGCGGCAGGCGGAATATTTTAAAAGCACTGTTCTGTTCGAAGTGCACAATGGCCGTTGGGGCAATGCAACTGGGGGTCGGTCGACCGGCTGACGACGCCTGCCTGCCGATTTGGTTCACGATGTCCCCGCCGAAGGCGGCATACTTGAAAGTACTGCCGTTCGCGGCGCGCAATTTGCAGGGGGGAGGAATTGTTAGTGGACGTCTGTGTGCTGGGTGACGATGCTTGCCGACTTGGTTCATGCCGTCCACGCCGAAGACGGCGCCGTTTAAAGTACTGCCGCTCGAGGTGCACAATTTGCGGGGGAATTGTTATTGGGCGTCGGCGTGCTGGGTGACGATGTGGAGATGAGGAACGCCGAGCCAGATCTATCTTATTTGTTTGCTTGGGCCACTGGACTTTGCATGGGCTTGGCATCATTGTGTGCTACGTTAAATCACGGCCAATTGAGTGAGTATTTTTTATTCAACCACTCTATTTTGCCCGTCTTTGTGACTCCTCTATGACACGCCGATCACCGCTGACGTGTTAATCTGCGTGTTAGGTATCTCGGGGGTCAGTTGGACGGACAGATGTGTAAGGGTTTTGTTCGGAAGGATCGTTGAGTGTAAACGGTGAACGGGGGTTAAAGGCCCTGAGGTTTCAATCCTCTAAAGAATGTAAAAGGTCTGACGCGTTAGCTAGCAGCTAATGAGGTGAACCTAGCAGCTAATGAGGCTCTCTCTCTCTCACGGCCCCGGGACTCCCTCCCTCCCTCCTCCCTCTTGGAACCCTCCCTGCGTGGGGGGGGGGGGGGGGGGGGGGCACGAAGAAAAAGAGGGTATAAGAAGAATCCAGTGGAAGGAGTAGGGACTGGGGGCGAGGTCAGACAGCCTATCCGGCTAATAAAGCATCATGAGGTTAGGTATAAACTCTGATGACTGCATAAACTCGCCCCTAATGGGGGGGGGGGCACTCTCTCCCCCACCCCTCTCTCCCCAGTGCCCCCCCCATCCGACCCCCCCCCCCACTCTCTTCGTGTCGCTGGGCCCGCCCGGCACGGCCCCGAGGATCACTCCCCGCGCGGCAACGGGACACCGGGTCGCCGGGCCCGCAGGGTCGTCAGTCGGGCGGGGGGGGGGAGGGTGGCCATGCCAGCAGCAGGAGAGGTTTCCAACGAACCCGCGACCGCAGCAGGACCGCCCGCGGCAGACATTTGGACCCAGCGGGTCCGTTCGGGATGGTTGCCGGGCCCGCAGCAGAGGTTTCCTTCCACCCAACGGGGGGGGGGGGGGGGGGGGGGGGGGGGCGGGGCTGCCCATCTTCCCGCTCGAAGCAACGGCCTCACCCTAACGGCCTCACCCTAACAACCCTCACCCTGACCCTAAACCGCTCGGTTCATGACTTCTCTCCGTTTGGTTCATGAATTCGCCATTTAGTTCACGACTTCTCCTGTTGGTTCCTGACTTCTACCTCGTGGTTCGTGATTCCGGCGGGTAGGTGGGGTGCCCGGATACTCTCGGCGAAAGGTGTTCAAGTGGCAACGGCGGTCCCGTAGATAAGACGGGTTCGGATGCTCGAGCGTGTCGAGTAAGCGCCGGATCGGCGCCGGGCGCCCCCGGCCGGCTGGCTTGCCCCCCCCCCCCCCACCCCCCCCCCCCCTGGCGGCAGAAACGTGTATC
>NW_027601301.1:327500-332500 GCF_053455715.1 Rhinoraja longicauda
CGACTTGGTTCATGCCGTCCACGCCGAAGACGGCGCCGTTTAAAGTACTGCCGCTCGAGGTGCACAATTTGCGGGGGAATTGTTAATGGGCGTCGGCGTGCTGGGTGACGATGTGGAGATGTGGAACGCCGAGCCAGATCTATCTTATTTGTTTGCTTGGCCCACTGGACTTTGCATGGGCTTTGCAACACTGTGTGCTAGGTTAAATCACGGCCAATAGAGTGAGTGTTTTTAATGATCCTGATCTGATAAGGGGACTAGAGGTAAAAGAGCCGTTAGGAGGCAGTGATCACAACACGATAAGTTTTACTCTGCAAATGGAAAGGTAGAAGGGAAAATCGGAAGTGTCTGTATTACAGTATAGCAAAGGGGATTACAGAGGCATGAGGCGGGAGCTGGCCAAAATTGACTGGAAGGAGGCCCTAGCAGGGAAGACGGTAGAACAGCAATGGCAGGTATTCCAGGGAATAATGCAGAGGTTGCAGGATCAATTTATTCCAAAGAGGTGGAAAGACTCTAAGGGGAGTAAGAGACACCTGTGGCTGACAAGGGAAGTCAGGGACAGCATAAAAATTAAGGAGAGGAGGTATAACATAGCAAAGAAGAGTGGGAAGACAGAGGATTGGGACTCTTTTAAAGAGCAACAAAAGTTAACTAAAGAGGCAATGCGGGGAGAAAAGATGAGGTGCGAGGGTAAACTAGCCAATAATATAAAGGAGGATAGCAAAAGTTTTTTTAGGTACGTGAAGAGGGAAAAAATAGTCAAGGCAAATGTGGGTCCCTTGAAGACAGAAACGGGGGAATTTATTATGGGGAACAAAGAAATGGCAGACGAGTTAAACCGTTACTTTGGGTCTGTCTTCACTGAGGAAGATACACACAATCTCCCAAATGTTCTAGGGGCCGGAGAACCTAGGGTGATGGAGGAACTGAAGGAAATCCACATTAGGCAGGAAATGGTTTTGGGTAGACTGATGGGACTGAAGGCTGATAAATCCCCAGGGCCTGATGGTCTGCATCCCAGGGTACCTAAGGAGGTGGCTCTAGAAATAGTGGAAGCATTGGAGATCATTTTTCAATGTTCTATATAGATTCAGGATCAGTTCCTGTGGATTGGAGGATAGCAAATGTTATCCCACTTTTTAAGAAGGGAGGGAGAGAGAAAACGGGTAATTATAGACCAGTTAGTCTGACATCAGTGGTGGGGAAGATGCTGGAGTCAATTAGAAAAGACGAAATTGCTGAGCATTTGGATAGCAGTAACAGGATCATTGCGAGTCAGCATGGATTTACGAAGGGGAAATCATGCTTGACAAATCTACTGGAATGTTTTGAGGATGTAACTAGGAAAATTGACAGGGGAGAGTCAGTGGACGTGGTGTACCTCGACTTTCAGAAAGCCTTCGACAAGCTCCCACATAGGAGATTAGTGGGCAAAATTAGGGCACGTGGTATTGGGGGTAGGGTACTGACATGGATAGAAAATTGGTTGACAGACGGAAAGCAAAGAGTGGGTATAAATGGGTCCCTCTCGGAATGGCAGGCAGTGACCAGTGGGGTACCGCAAGGTTCGGTGCTGGGACCCCAGCTATTTACGATATGCATTAATGACTTAGACGGAGGGATTAAAAGTACCATTAGCAAATTTGCAGATGATACTAAGCTGGAGGGTAGTGTGAATTGTGAGGAAGATGCAATAAGGCTGCAGGATGACTTGGACAGGTTGTGTGAGTGGGCGGATACATGGCAGATGCAGTTTAATGTAGATAAGTGCGAGGTTATTCACTTTGGAAGTAAGAGTAGAAAGGCAGATTATTGTCTGAATGGTGTCAAGTTAGGAGGAGGGGGAGTTCAACGAGATCTGGATGTCCTAGTGCATCAGTCAATGAAAGGAAGCATGCAGGTACAGCAGGCAGTGAAGAAAGCCAATGGAATGTTGGCCTTCGTAACCAGAGGAGTTGAGTATAGGAGCAAAGAGGTCCTTCTACAGTTGTAGCGGGCCCTGGTGAGACCGCACCTGGAGTACTGTGTGCAGTTTTGGTCTCCAAATTTGAGGAAGGATATTCTTGCTATGGAGGGCGTGCAGCGTAGGTTCACTAGGTTAATTCCCGGAATGGCGGGACGGTCGTATGCTGAAAGGCTGGAGCGATTGGGCTTGTATACACTGGTATTTAGAAGAATGAGGGGGGATCTTATTGAAACATATACGATAATTAGGGGATTGGACACATTAGAGGCAGGAAACATGTTCCCAATGTTGGGGGAGTCCAGAACAAGGGGCCACCGTTTAAGAATAAGGGGTAGGCCATTTAGAACGGAGATGAGGAAGAACCTTTTCAGTCAGAGAGTGGTGAAGGTGTGGAATTCTCTGCCTCAGAAGGCAGTGGAGGCCAGTTCGTTGGATGCTTTCAAGAGAGAGCTGGATAGAGCTCTTAAGGATAACGGAGTGAGGGGGTATGGGGAGAAGGCAGGAACGGGGTACTGATTGAGAGTGATCAGCCATGATCGCATTGAATGGCGGTGCTGGCTCGAAGGGCTGAATGGCCGACTCCTGCACCTATTGTCTATTGTCTATTGTCTATAATCAACCACTTTATTTTGCCCGTCTTTGTGACTCCTCTTTGACACGTCGATCACCGCTGAGGCTGTTTTACCTGTTTCGCCTATGTACCGTAAGGTACACTCCTTACATTGAACTGCATACACCCCATTATTTCGCTCACGGGTTATCCTCTGTGCTATCCAGTCTCTCCTGTCACCCTGTTCTATGTTTTTGTCTATTACCCAGTGGGAGCAGGCCCCATATTGACATTAATTTGTAACCCTACTGCTCCCCTCGTCTGCTGGTTTTATCACCATCTCATGTTTATCCCTCAGCTCTGCCGTGGTCTCCCTCTCTTTTTTTCTGGTGAGGTTCGGCCTATCCTTTGTCATGGGCATATCCCAGGCTGTTTTAGTAACGTTCTTTTAAAACGTGTCGTGTTTGTTTGGCTTTACCCACGTTCCAGCATTAGAGGCCAATTTTTGCAATGTTTCCTGGGTGGGATTTGCCGGTTTTACAAATGGTGTCACTATCTCACCCTGCTTCCTGATACCCTTATGGGGTCGGCTCTGTTCTTGCAGAACCCTCGGGTGGTGCAGAGTCTGGGCCTTGTTATCAATATCTTGCCCTGCTTCCCGATACCCTTGCGGGTTCGGCTCTGTTCTTGCAGATCCCTCAGGTGGTGCAGAGTCTGGGCGGCATCGTCACCCAGCACACCGACGCCCACTGAAAATTACCCACGCACAGTGCGCGCCTGGAGCGGCAGTAGTTCAAACTACCCCTACCCCTACCCCTACCCCTACCGCTACCCCTACCCCTACCCCTAACCCTAACCCTAACCCTAACCCTAACCCTAACCCTAACCCTAACCCTAACCCTAACCCTAACCCTAACCCTAACCCTAACCCTAACCCTAACCCTAACCCTAACCCTAACCCTAACCCTAACCCTGACCCTGACCCTAATGCAGGCAGAGTTATTTATAAAGTGGCCCAGACTCTGCACCACCTGAGGGTTTTGTAACAGAACCAACCCCATAAGGGTTTCAGGAAGCAGGGCAAGATATTGATAACAAGGCGCAGACTCTGCACCACCTCAGGGTTCTGCAAGAACAGAGCCGACCCCATAAGGGCATCAGGAATCAGGGCAAGATATTGATAAAATGGCCCAGACTCTGCACCACCTGAGGGTTCTGCAAGAACAGAGCCGACCCCATAAGGGCATCAGGAAGCAGGGCAAGATATTGGTAACAAGGCCCACGGGGAAGGCGGCATACTTTGGGGTTATTTTGTAGTGAGTTTTGAAGGCATGTGCTAATGTTACGCATACCGAGGGCGCGCAAAGTTCGGCGCGCCCGGGCCAAAACGCCTCTGCTGGCCGCGGCCGAGTCGGCCGACGGATTGCCACGGACTTGCTTGACGACCTGTCACTCTCCGTGCATCGGTTGCACGCCCGGTTCGTCCTTTCCATTTGTTTCATGATGTACACGCGGCAGGCGGAATATTTTAAAAGCACTGTTCTGTTCGAAGTGCACAATGGCCGTTGGGGCAATGCAACTGGGGGTCGGTCGACCGGCTGACGACGCCTGCCTGCCGATTTGGTTCACGATGTCCCCGCCGAAGGCGGCATACTTGAAAGTACTGCCGTTCGCGGCGCGCAATTTGCAGGGGGGAGGAATTGTTAGTGGACGTCTGTGTGCTGGGTGACGATGCTTGCCGACTTGGTTCATGCCGTCCACGCCGAAGACGGCGCCGTTTAAAGTACTGCCGCTCGAGGTGCACAATTTGCGGGGGAATTGTTATTGGGCGTCGGCGTGCTGGGTGACGATGTGGAGATGAGGAACGCCGAGCCAGATCTATCTTATTTGTTTGCTTGGGCCACTGGACTTTGCATGGGCTTGGCATCATTGTGTGCTACGTTAAATCACGGCCAATTGAGTGAGTATTTTTTATTCAACCACTCTATTTTGCCCGTCTTTGTGACTCCTCTATGACACGCCGATCACCGCTGACGTGTTAATCTGCGTGTTAGGTATCTCGGGGGTCAGTTGGACGGACAGATGTGTAAGGGTTTTGTTCGGAAGGATCGTTGAGTGTAAACGGTGAACGGGGGTTAAAGGCCCTGAGGTTTCAATCCTCTAAAGAATGTAAAAGGTCTGACGCGTTAGCTAGCAGCTAATGAGGTGAACCTAGCAGCTAATGAGGCTCTCTCTCTCTCACGGCCCCGGGACTCCCTCCCTCCCTCCTCCCTCTTGGAACCCTCCCTGCGTGGGGGGGGGGGGGGGGGGGGGCACGAAGAAAAAGAGGGTATAAGAAGAATCCAGTGGAAGGAGTAGGGACTGGGGGCGAGGTCAGACAGCCTATCCGGCTAATAAAGCATCATGAGGTTAGGTATAAACTCTGATGACTGCATAAACTCGCCCCTAATGGGGGGGGGGGCACTCTCTCCCCCACCCCTC
>NW_027601301.1:345000-350000 GCF_053455715.1 Rhinoraja longicauda
GGTTGTGCTGGCGGTGACCATGGCTGCCTGCTCCTTTGGTTCACGATGTCCCCGCCGAAGGCGGCGTACTTTAAAGTACTGCAGCTCGAGCGCACAAGGTGCGCGGGGAATTGTTAGCGGCGCCGTCGTTGTGCTGGCGGTGACCATGGCTGCCTGCTCCTTTGGTTCACGATGTCCCCGCCGAAGGCGGCGTACTTTAAAGTGCTGCAGCTCGAGCGCACCATGTGCGTGGGGAATTGTTAGCGGGGGCGTCGTTGTGCTGGGGGCTGACTGTCCCTAGTGGGTATAGGATAATGTTAATGTACGGGGATCGCTGGGCGGCACGGACTTGGAGGGCCGAAAAGGCCTGTTTCCGGCTGTATGTGTATGATATGATATGATATGATGCCTGCCTGCTCATTTGGTTCATGATGTCCACGCGGCAGGCGGAATATTTTAAAAGCACTGTTCTGTACGAAGTGCACAATGTCCGTTGGGGAAATGCAGCTGGGGGTCGGTCGACCGGCTGACGACGCCTGCCTGCCGATTTGGTTCACGATGTCCCCGCCGAAGGCGGCATACTTGAAAGTACCGCCGTTCGCGGCGCGCAGTTTGCGGGGGGAGGAATTGTTAGTGCACGTCTGTGTGCTAGGTGACGATGCTTGCCGACTTGGTTCATGCCGTCCACGCCGAAGACGGCGCCGTTTAAAGTACTGCCGCTCGAGGTGCACAATTTGCGGGGGAATTGTTAATGGGCGTCGGCGTGCTGGGTGACGATGTGGAGATGTGGAACGCCGAGCCAGATCTATCTTATTTGTTTGCTTGGCCCACTGGACTTTGCATGGGCTTTGCAACACTGTGTGCTAGGTTAAATCACGGCCAATAGAGTGAGTGTTTTTAATGATCCTGATCTGATAAGGGGACTAGAGGTAAAAGAGCCGTTAGGAGGCAGTGATCACAACACGATAAGTTTTACTCTGCAAATGGAAAGGTAGAAGGGAAAATCGGAAGTGTCTGTATTACAGTATAGCAAAGGGGATTACAGAGGCATGAGGCGGGAGCTGGCCAAAATTGACTGGAAGGAGGCCCTAGCAGGGAAGACGGTAGAACAGCAATGGCAGGTATTCCAGGGAATAATGCAGAGGTTGCAGGATCAATTTATTCCAAAGAGGTGGAAAGACTCTAAGGGGAGTAAGAGACACCTGTGGCTGACAAGGGAAGTCAGGGACAGCATAAAAATTAAGGAGAGGAGGTATAACATAGCAAAGAAGAGTGGGAAGACAGAGGATTGGGACTCTTTTAAAGAGCAACAAAAGTTAACTAAAGAGGCAATGCGGGGAGAAAAGATGAGGTGCGAGGGTAAACTAGCCAATAATATAAAGGAGGATAGCAAAAGTTTTTTTAGGTACGTGAAGAGGGAAAAAATAGTCAAGGCAAATGTGGGTCCCTTGAAGACAGAAACGGGGGAATTTATTATGGGGAACAAAGAAATGGCAGACGAGTTAAACCGTTACTTTGGGTCTGTCTTCACTGAGGAAGATACACACAATCTCCCAAATGTTCTAGGGGCCGGAGAACCTAGGGTGATGGAGGAACTGAAGGAAATCCACATTAGGCAGGAAATGGTTTTGGGTAGACTGATGGGACTGAAGGCTGATAAATCCCCAGGGCCTGATGGTCTGCATCCCAGGGTACCTAAGGAGGTGGCTCTAGAAATAGTGGAAGCATTGGAGATCATTTTTCAATGTTCTATATAGATTCAGGATCAGTTCCTGTGGATTGGAGGATAGCAAATGTTATCCCACTTTTTAAGAAGGGAGGGAGAGAGAAAACGGGTAATTATAGACCAGTTAGTCTGACATCAGTGGTGGGGAAGATGCTGGAGTCAATTAGAAAAGACGAAATTGCTGAGCATTTGGATAGCAGTAACAGGATCATTGCGAGTCAGCATGGATTTACGAAGGGGAAATCATGCTTGACAAATCTACTGGAATGTTTTGAGGATGTAACTAGGAAAATTGACAGGGGAGAGTCAGTGGACGTGGTGTACCTCGACTTTCAGAAAGCCTTCGACAAGCTCCCACATAGGAGATTAGTGGGCAAAATTAGGGCACGTGGTATTGGGGGTAGGGTACTGACATGGATAGAAAATTGGTTGACAGACGGAAAGCAAAGAGTGGGTATAAATGGGTCCCTCTCGGAATGGCAGGCAGTGACCAGTGGGGTACCGCAAGGTTCGGTGCTGGGACCCCAGCTATTTACGATATGCATTAATGACTTAGACGGAGGGATTAAAAGTACCATTAGCAAATTTGCAGATGATACTAAGCTGGAGGGTAGTGTGAATTGTGAGGAAGATGCAATAAGGCTGCAGGATGACTTGGACAGGTTGTGTGAGTGGGCGGATACATGGCAGATGCAGTTTAATGTAGATAAGTGCGAGGTTATTCACTTTGGAAGTAAGAGTAGAAAGGCAGATTATTGTCTGAATGGTGTCAAGTTAGGAGGAG
This sequence comes from Rhinoraja longicauda, assembly GCF_053455715.1. Lineage (NCBI taxonomy): Eukaryota > Metazoa > Chordata > Chondrichthyes > Rajiformes > Arhynchobatidae > Rhinoraja > Rhinoraja longicauda. The sequence goes on from NW_027601301.1 coordinate 347,490, forward strand.
GGGGAGTTCAACGAGATCTGGATGTCCTAGTGCATCAGTCAATGAAAGGAAGCATGCAGGTACAGCAGGCAGTGAAGAAAGCCAATGGAATGTTGGCCTTCGTAACCAGAGGAGTTGAGTATAGGAGCAAAGAGGTCCTTCTACAGTTGTAGCGGGCCCTGGTGAGACCGCACCTGGAGTACTGTGTGCAGTTTTGGTCTCCAAATTTGAGGAAGGATATTCTTGCTATGGAGGGCGTGCAGCGTAGGTTCACTAGGTTAATTCCCGGAATGGCGGGACGGTCGTATGCTGAAAGGCTGGAGCGATTGGGCTTGTATACACTGGTATTTAGAAGAATGAGGGGGGATCTTATTGAAACATATACGATAATTAGGGGATTGGACACATTAGAGGCAGGAAACATGTTCCCAATGTTGGGGGAGTCCAGAACAAGGGGCCACCGTTTAAGAATAAGGGGTAGGCCATTTAGAACGGAGATGAGGAAGAACCTTTTCAGTCAGAGAGTGGTGAAGGTGTGGAATTCTCTGCCTCAGAAGGCAGTGGAGGCCAGTTCGTTGGATGCTTTCAAGAGAGAGCTGGATAGAGCTCTTAAGGATAACGGAGTGAGGGGGTATGGGGAGAAGGCAGGAACGGGGTACTGATTGAGAGTGATCAGCCATGATCGCATTGAATGGCGGTGCTGGCTCGAAGGGCTGAATGGCCGACTCCTGCACCTATTGTCTATTGTCTATTGTCTATAATCAACCACTTTATTTTGCCCGTCTTTGTGACTCCTCTTTGACACGTCGATCACCGCTGAGGCTGTTTTACCTGTTTCGCCTATGTACCGTAAGGTACACTCCTTACATTGAACTGCATACACCCCATTATTTCGCTCACGGGTTATCCTCTGTGCTATCCAGTCTCTCCTGTCACCCTGTTCTATGTTTTTGTCTATTACCCAGTGGGAGCAGGCCCCATATTGACATTAATTTGTAACCCTACTGCTCCCCTCGTCTGCTGGTTTTATCACCATCTCATGTTTATCCCTCAGCTCTGCCGTGGTCTCCCTCTCTTTTTTTCTGGTGAGGTTCGGCCTATCCTTTGTCATGGGCATATCCCAGGCTGTTTTAGTAACGTTCTTTTAAAACGTGTCGTGTTTGTTTGGCTTTACCCACGTTCCAGCATTAGAGGCCAATTTTTGCAATGTTTCCTGGGTGGGATTTGCCGGTTTTACAAATGGTGTCACTATCTCACCCTGCTTCCTGATACCCTTATGGGGTCGGCTCTGTTCTTGCAGAACCCTCGGGTGGTGCAGAGTCTGGGCCTTGTTATCAATATCTTGCCCTGCTTCCCGATACCCTTGCGGGTTCGGCTCTGTTCTTGCAGATCCCTCAGGTGGTGCAGAGTCTGGGCGGCATCGTCACCCAGCACACCGACGCCCACTGAAAATTACCCACGCACAGTGCGCGCCTGGAGCGGCAGTAGTTCAAACTACCCCTACCCCTACCCCTACCCCTACCGCTACCCCTACCCCTACCCCTAACCCTAACCCTAACCCTAACCCTAACCCTAACCCTAACCCTAACCCTAACCCCTACCCCTACCGCTACCCCTACCCCTACCCCTAACCCTAACCCTAACCCTAACCCTAACCCTAACCCTAACCCTAACCCTGACCCTAACCCTAACCCTAACCCTAACCCTAACCCTAACCCTAACCCTAACCCTAACCCTAACCCTAACCCTGACCCTGACCCTAATGCAGGCAGAGTTATTTATAAAGTGGCCCAGACTCTGCACCACCTGAGGGTTTTGTAACAGAACCAACCCCATAAGGGTTTCAGGAAGCAGGGCAAGATATTGATAACAAGGCGCAGACTCTGCACCACCTCAGGGTTCTGCAAGAACAGAGCCGACCCCATAAGGGCATCAGGAATCAGGGCAAGATATTGATAAAATGGCCCAGACTCTGCACCACCTGAGGGTTCTGCAAGAACAGAGCCGACCCCATAAGGGCATCAGGAAGCAGGGCAAGATATTGGTAACAAGGCCCACGGGGAAGGCGGCATACTTTGGGGTTATTTTGTAGTGAGTTTTGAAGGCATGTGCTAGTGTTACGCATACCGAGGGCGCGCAAAGTTCGGCGCGCCCGGGCCAAAACGCCTCTGCTGGCCGCGGCCGAGTCGGCCGACGGATTGCCACGGACTTGCTTGACGACCTGTCACTCTCCGTGCATCGGTTGCACGCCCGGTTCGTCCTTTCCATTTGTTTCATGATGTACACGCGGCAGGCGGAATATTTTAAAAGCACTGTTCTGTTCGAAGTGCACAATGGCCGTTGGGGCAATGCAACTGGGGGTCGGTCGACCGGCTGACGACGCCTGCCTGCCGATTTGGTTCACGATGTCCCCGCCGAAGGCGGCATACTTGAAAGTACTGCCGTTCGCGGCGCGCAATTTGCAGGGGGGAGGAATTGTTAGTGGACGTCTGTGTGCTGGGTGACGATGCTTGCCGACTTGGTTCATGCCGT
>NW_027601301.1:367500-372500 GCF_053455715.1 Rhinoraja longicauda
TGCGGCGGGCAAAAAAGAAGCGACGCCAGCTTTCGGACTTAGTGCAATTCTCGAATGTCGCGGCTGACTTGGCGGTACGAGCGTTCGGAAGTCCCGCCGGAATTGCGACGCTTCGAACGGTCGAGGCGGCCAATCTCGACCTCAGCGGCGGCACTGGCGCGATACACGTTTCTGCCGCCAGGGGGGGGGGGGGGGGTGGGGGGGGGGGGGGCAAGCCAGCCGGCCGGGGGCGCCCGGCGCCGATCCGGCGCTTACTCGACACGCTCGAGCATCCGAACCCGTCTTATCTACGGGACCGCCGTTGCCACTTGAACACCTTTCGCCGAGAGTATCCGGGCACCCCACCTACCCGCCGGAATCACGAACCACGAGGTAGAAGTCAGGAACCAACAGGAGAAGTCGTGAACTAAATGGCGAATTCATGAACCAAACGGAGAGAAGTCATGAACCGAGCGGTTTAGGGTCAGGGTGAGGGTTGTTAGGGTGAGGCCGTTAGGGTGAGGCCGTTGCTTCGAGCGGGAAGATGGGCAGCCCCGCCCCCCCCCCCCCCCCCCGTTGGGTGGAAGGAAACCTCTGCTGCGGGCCCGGCAACCATCCCGAACGGACCCGCTGGGTCCAAATGTCTGCCGCGGGCGGTCCTGCTGCGGTCGCGGGTTCGTTGGAAACCTCTCCTGCTGCTGGCATGGCCACCCTCCCCCCCCCCGCCCGACTGACGACCCTGCGGGCCCGGCGACCCGGTGTCCCGTTGCCGCGCGGGGAGTGATCCTCGGGGCCGTGCCGGGCGGGCCCAGCGACACGAAGAGAGTGGGGGGGGGGTCGGATGGGGGGGGCACTGGGGAGAGAGGGGTGGGGGAGAGAGTGCCCCCCCCCCATTAGGGGCGAGTTTATGCAGTCATCAGAGTTTATACCTAACCTCATGATGCTTTATTAGCCGGATAGGCTGTCTGACCTCGCCCCCAGTCCCTACTCCTTCCACTGGATTCTTCTTATACCCTCTTTTTCTTCGTGCCCCCCCCCCCCCCCCCACGCAGGGAGGGTTCCAAGAGGGAGGAGGGAGGGAGGGAGTCCCGGGGCCGTGAGAGAGAGAGAGCCTCATTAGCTGCTAGGTTCACCTCATTAGCTGCTAGCTAACGCGTCAGACCTTTTACATTCTTTAGAGGATTGAAACCTCAGGGCCTTTAACCCCCGTTCACCGTTTACACTCAACGATCCTTCCGAACAAAACCCTTACACATCTGTCCGTCCAACTGACCCCCGAGATACCTAACACGCAGATTAACACGTCAGCGGTGATCGGCGTGTCATAGAGGAGTCACAAAGACGGGCAAAATAGAGTGGTTGAATAAAAAATACTCACTCAATTGGCCGTGATTTAACGTAGCACACAATGATGCCAAGCCCATGCAAAGTCCAGTGGCCCAAGCAAACAAATAAGATAGATCTGGCTCGGCGTTCCTCATCTCCACATCGTCACCCAGCACGCCGACGCCCAATAACAATTCCCCCGCAAATTGTGCACCTCGAGCGGCAGTACTTTAAACGGCGCCGTCTTCGGCGTGGACGGCATGAACCAAGTCGGCAAGCATCGTCACCCAGCACACAGACGTCCACTAACAATTCCTCCCCCCTGCAAATTGCGCGCCGCGAACGGCAGTACTTTCAAGTATGCCGCCTTCGGCGGGGACATCGTGAACCAAATCGGCAGGCAGGCGTCGTCAGCCGGTCGACCGACCCCCAGTTGCATTGCCCCAACGGCCATTGTGCACTTCGAACAGAACAGTGCTTTTAAAATATTCCGCCTGCCGCGTGTACATCATGAAACAAATGGAAAGGACGAACCGGGCGTGCAACCGATGCACGGAGAGTGACAGGTCGTCAAGCAAGTCCGTGGCAATCCGTCGGCCGACTCGGCCGCGGCCAGCAGAGGCGTTTTGGCCCGGGCGCGCCGAACTTTGCGCGCCCTCGGTATGCGTAACACTAGCACATGCCTTCAAAACTCACTACAAAATAACCCCAAAGTATGCCGCCTTCCCCGTGGGCCTTGTTACCAATATCTTGCCCTGCTTCCTGATGCCCTTATGGGGTCGGCTCTGTTCTTGCAGAACCCTCAGGTGGTGCAGAGTCTGGGCCATTTTATCAATATCTTGCCCTGATTCCTGATGCCCTTATGGGGTCGGCTCTGTTCTTGCAGAACCCTGAGGTGGTGCAGAGTCTGCGCCTTGTTATCAATATCTTGCCCTGCTTCCTGAAACCCTTATGGGGTTGGTTCTGTTACAAAACCCTCAGGTGGTGCAGAGTCTGGGCCACTTTATAAATAACTCTGCCTGCATTAGGGTCAGGGTCAGGGTTAGGGTTAGGGTTAGGGTTAGGGTTAGGGTTAGGGTTAGGGTTAGGGTTAGGGTTAGGGTTAGGGTCAGGGTTAGGGTTAGGGTTAGGGTTAGGGTTAGGGTTAGGGTTAGGGTTAGGGGTAGGGGTAGGGGTAGCGGTAGGGGTAGGGGTTAGGGTTAGGGTTAGGGTTAGGGTTAGGGTTAGGGTTAGGGTTAGGGTTAGGGGTAGGGGTAGGGGTAGCGGTAGGGGTAGGGGTAGGGGTAGGGGTAGTTTGAACTACTGCCGCTCCAGGCGCGCACTGTGCGTGGGTAATTTTCAGTGGGCGTCGGTGTGCTGGGTGACGATGCCGCCCAGACTCTGCACCACCTGAGGGATCTGCAAGAACAGAGCCGAACCCGCAAGGGTATCGGGAAGCAGGGCAAGATATTGATAACAAGGCCCAGACTCTGCACCACCCGAGGGTTCTGCAAGAACAGAGCCGACCCCATAAGGGTATCAGGAAGCAGGGTGAGATAGTGACACCATTTGTAAAACCGGCAAATCCCACCCAGGAAACATTGCAAAAATTGGCCTCTAATGCTGGAACGTGGGTAAAGCCAAACAAACACGACACGTTTTAAAAGAACGTTACTAAAACAGCCTGGGATATGCCCATGACAAAGGATAGGCCGAACCTCACCAGAAAAAAAGAGAGGGAGACCACGGCAGAGCTGAGGGATAAACATGAGATGGTGATAAAACCAGCAGACGAGGGGAGCAGTAGGGTTACAAATTAATGTCAATATGGGGCCTGCTCCCACTGGGTAATAGACAAAAACATAGAACAGGGTGACAGGAGAGACTGGATAGCACAGAGGATAACCCGTGAGCGAAATAATGGGGTGTATGCAGTTCAATGTAAGGAGTGTACCTTACGGTACATAGGCGAAACAGGTAAAACAGCCTCAGCGGTGATCGACGTGTCAAAGAGGAGTCACAAAGACGGGCAAAATAAAGTGGTTGATTATAGACAATAGACAATAGACAATAGGTGCAGGAGTCGGCCATTCAGCCCTTCGAGCCAGCACCGCCATTCAATGCGATCATGGCTGATCACTCTCAATCAGTACCCCGTTCCTGCCTTCTCCCCATACCCCCTCACTCCGTTATCCTTAAGAGCTCTATCCAGCTCTCTCTTGAAAGCATCCAACGAACTGGCCTCCACTGCCTTCTGAGGCAGAGAATTCCACACCTTCACCACTCTCTGACTGAAAAGGTTCTTCCTCATCTCCGTTCTAAATGGCCTACCCCTTATTCTTAAACGGTGGCCCCTTGTTCTGGACTCCCCCAACATTGGGAACATGTTTCCTGCCTCTAATGTGTCCAATCCCCTAATTATCGTATATGTTTCAATAAGATCCCCCCTCATTCTTCTAAATACCAGTGTATACAAGCCCAATCGCTCCAGCCTTTCAGCATACGACCGTCCCGCCATTCCGGGAATTAACCTAGTGAACCTACGCTGCACGCCCTCCATAGCAAGAATATCCTTCCTCAAATTTGGAGACCAAAACTGCACACAGTACTCCAGGTGCGGTCTCACCAGGGCCCGCTACAACTGTAGAAGGACCTCTTTGCTCCTATACTCAACTCCTCTGGTTACGAAGGCCAACATTCCATTGGCTTTCTTCACTGCCTGCTGTACCTGCATGCTTCCTTTCATTGACTGATGCACTAGGACATCCAGATCTCGTTGAACTCCCCCTCCTCCTAACTTGACACCATTCAGACAATAATCTGCCTTTCTACTCTTACTTCCAAAGTGAATAACCTCGCACTTATCTACATTAAACTGCATCTGCCATGTATCCGCCCACTCACACAACCTGTCCAAGTCATCCTGCAGCCTTATTGCATCTTCCTCACAATTCACACTACCCTCCAGCTTAGTATCATCTGCAAATTTGCTAATGGTACTTTTAATCCCTCCGTCTAAGTCATTAATGCATATCGTAAATAGCTGGGGTCCCAGCACCGAACCTTGCGGTACCCCACTGGTCACTGCCTGCCATTCCGAGAGGGACCCATTTATACCCACTCTTTGCTTTCCGTCTGTCAACCAATTTTCTATCCATGTCAGTACCCTACCCCCAATACCACGTGCCCTAATTTTGCCCACTAATCTCCTATGTGGGAGCTTGTCGAAGGCTTTCTGAAAGTCGAGGTACACCACGTCCACTGACTCTCCCCTGTCAATTTTCCTAGTTACATCCTCAAAACATTCCAGTAGATTTGTCAAGCATGATTTCCCCTTCGTAAATCCATGCTGACTCGCAATGATCCTGTTACTGCTATCCAAATGCTCAGCAATTTCGTCTTTTCTAATTGACTCCAGCATCTTCCCCACCACTGATGTCAGACTAACTGGTCTATAATTACCCGTTTTCTCTCTCCCTCCCTTCTTAAAAAGTGGGATAACATTTGCTATCCTCCAATCCACAGGAACTGATCCTGAATCTATATAGAACATTGAAAAATGATCTCCAATGCTTCCACTATTTCTAGAGCCACCTCCTTAGGTACCCTGGGATGCAGACCATCAGGCCCTGGGGATTTATCAGCCTTCAGTCCCATCAGTCTACCCAAAACCATTTCCTGCCTAATGTGGATTTCCTTCAGTTCCTCCATCACCC
>NW_027601301.1:385000-390000 GCF_053455715.1 Rhinoraja longicauda
CGGGGGCGCCCGGCGCCGATCCGGCGCTTACTCGACACGCTCGAGCATCCGAACCCGTCTTATCTACGGGACCGCCGTTGCCACTTGAACACCTTTCGCCGAGAGTATCCGGGCACCCCACCTACCCGCCGGAATCACGAACCACGAGGTAGAAGTCAGGAACCAACAGGAGAAGTCGTGAACTAAATGGCGAATTCATGAACCAAACGGAGAGAAGTCATGAACCGAGCGGTTTAGGGTCAGGGTGAGGGTTGTTAGGGTGAGGCCGTTAGGGTGAGGCCGTTGCTTCGAGCGGGAAGATGGGCAGCCCCGCCCCCCCCCCCCCCCCCCGTTGGGTGGAAGGAAACCTCTGCTGCGGGCCCGGCAACCATCCCGAACGGACCCGCTGGGTCCAAATGTCTGCCGCGGGCGGTCCTGCTGCGGTCGCGGGTTCGTTGGAAACCTCTCCTGCTGCTGGCATGGCCACCCTCCCCCCCCCCGCCCGACTGACGACCCTGCGGGCCCGGCGACCCGGTGTCCCGTTGCCGCGCGGGGAGTGATCCTCGGGGCCGTGCCGGGCGGGCCCAGCGACACGAAGAGAGTGGGGGGGGGGTCGGATGGGGGGGGCACTGGGGAGAGAGGGGTGGGGGAGAGAGTGCCCCCCCCCCATTAGGGGCGAGTTTATGCAGTCATCAGAGTTTATACCTAACCTCATGATGCTTTATTAGCCGGATAGGCTGTCTGACCTCGCCCCCAGTCCCTACTCCTTCCACTGGATTCTTCTTATACCCTCTTTTTCTTCGTGCCCCCCCCCCCCCCCCCACGCAGGGAGGGTTCCAAGAGGGAGGAGGGAGGGAGGGAGTCCCGGGGCCGTGAGAGAGAGAGAGCCTCATTAGCTGCTAGGTTCACCTCATTAGCTGCTAGCTAACGCGTCAGACCTTTTACATTCTTTAGAGGATTGAAACCTCAGGGCCTTTAACCCCCGTTCACCGTTTACACTCAACGATCCTTCCGAACAAAACCCTTACACATCTGTCCGTCCAACTGACCCCCGAGATACCTAACACGCAGATTAACACGTCAGCGGTGATCGGCGTGTCATAGAGGAGTCACAAAGACGGGCAAAATAGAGTGGTTGAATAAAAAATACTCACTCAATTGGCCGTGATTTAACGTAGCACACAATGATGCCAAGCCCATGCAAAGTCCAGTGGCCCAAGCAAACAAATAAGATAGATCTGGCTCGGCGTTCCTCATCTCCACATCGTCACCCAGCACGCCGACGCCCAATAACAATTCCCCCGCAAATTGTGCACCTCGAGCGGCAGTACTTTAAACGGCGCCGTCTTCGGCGTGGACGGCATGAACCAAGTCGGCAAGCATCGTCACCCAGCACACAGACGTCCACTAACAATTCCTCCCCCCTGCAAATTGCGCGCCGCGAACGGCAGTACTTTCAAGTATGCCGCCTTCGGCGGGGACATCGTGAACCAAATCGGCAGGCAGGCGTCGTCAGCCGGTCGACCGACCCCCAGTTGCATTGCCCCAACGGCCATTGTGCACTTCGAACAGAACAGTGCTTTTAAAATATTCCGCCTGCCGCGTGTACATCATGAAACAAATGGAAAGGACGAACCGGGCGTGCAACCGATGCACGGAGAGTGACAGGTCGTCAAGCAAGTCCGTGGCAATCCGTCGGCCGACTCGGCCGCGGCCAGCAGAGGCGTTTTGGCCCGGGCGCGCCGAACTTTGCGCGCCCTCGGTATGCGTAACACTAGCACATGCCTTCAAAACTCACTACAAAATAACCCCAAAGTATGCCGCCTTCCCCGTGGGCCTTGTTACCAATATCTTGCCCTGCTTCCTGATGCCCTTATGGGGTCGGCTCTGTTCTTGCAGAACCCTCAGGTGGTGCAGAGTCTGGGCCATTTTATCAATATCTTGCCCTGATTCCTGATGCCCTTATGGGGTCGGCTCTGTTCTTGCAGAACCCTGAGGTGGTGCAGAGTCTGCGCCTTGTTATCAATATCTTGCCCTGCTTCCTGAAACCCTTATGGGGTTGGTTCTGTTACAAAACCCTCAGGTGGTGCAGAGTCTGGGCCACTTTATAAATAACTCTGCCTGCATTAGGGTCAGGGTCAGGGTTAGGGTTAGGGTTAGGGTTAGGGTTAGGGTTAGGGTTAGGGTTAGGGTTAGGGTTAGGGTTAGGGTCAGGGTTAGGGTTAGGGTTAGGGTTAGGGTTAGGGTTAGGGTTAGGGTTAGGGGTAGGGGTAGGGGTAGCGGTAGGGGTAGGGGTTAGGGTTAGGGTTAGGGTTAGGGTTAGGGTTAGGGTTAGGGTTAGGGTTAGGGGTAGGGGTAGGGGTAGCGGTAGGGGTAGGGGTAGGGGTAGGGGTAGTTTGAACTACTGCCGCTCCAGGCGCGCACTGTGCGTGGGTAATTTTCAGTGGGCGTCGGTGTGCTGGGTGACGATGCCGCCCAGACTCTGCACCACCTGAGGGATCTGCAAGAACAGAGCCGAACCCGCAAGGGTATCGGGAAGCAGGGCAAGATATTGATAACAAGGCCCAGACTCTGCACCACCCGAGGGTTCTGCAAGAACAGAGCCGACCCCATAAGGGTATCAGGAAGCAGGGTGAGATAGTGACACCATTTGTAAAACCGGCAAATCCCACCCAGGAAACATTGCAAAAATTGGCCTCTAATGCTGGAACGTGGGTAAAGCCAAACAAACACGACACGTTTTAAAAGAACGTTACTAAAACAGCCTGGGATATGCCCATGACAAAGGATAGGCCGAACCTCACCAGAAAAAAAGAGAGGGAGACCACGGCAGAGCTGAGGGATAAACATGAGATGGTGATAAAACCAGCAGACGAGGGGAGCAGTAGGGTTACAAATTAATGTCAATATGGGGCCTGCTCCCACTGGGTAATAGACAAAAACATAGAACAGGGTGACAGGAGAGACTGGATAGCACAGAGGATAACCCGTGAGCGAAATAATGGGGTGTATGCAGTTCAATGTAAGGAGTGTACCTTACGGTACATAGGCGAAACAGGTAAAACAGCCTCAGCGGTGATCGACGTGTCAAAGAGGAGTCACAAAGACGGGCAAAATAAAGTGGTTGATTATAGACAATAGACAATAGACAATAGGTGCAGGAGTCGGCCATTCAGCCCTTCGAGCCAGCACCGCCATTCAATGCGATCATGGCTGATCACTCTCAATCAGTACCCCGTTCCTGCCTTCTCCCCATACCCCCTCACTCCGTTATCCTTAAGAGCTCTATCCAGCTCTCTCTTGAAAGCATCCAACGAACTGGCCTCCACTGCCTTCTGAGGCAGAGAATTCCACACCTTCACCACTCTCTGACTGAAAAGGTTCTTCCTCATCTCCGTTCTAAATGGCCTACCCCTTATTCTTAAACGGTGGCCCCTTGTTCTGGACTCCCCCAACATTGGGAACATGTTTCCTGCCTCTAATGTGTCCAATCCCCTAATTATCGTATATGTTTCAATAAGATCCCCCCTCATTCTTCTAAATACCAGTGTATACAAGCCCAATCGCTCCAGCCTTTCAGCATACGACCGTCCCGCCATTCCGGGAATTAACCTAGTGAACCTACGCTGCACGCCCTCCATAGCAAGAATATCCTTCCTCAAATTTGGAGACCAAAACTGCACACAGTACTCCAGGTGCGGTCTCACCAGGGCCCGCTACAACTGTAGAAGGACCTCTTTGCTCCTATACTCAACTCCTCTGGTTACGAAGGCCAACATTCCATTGGCTTTCTTCACTGCCTGCTGTACCTGCATGCTTCCTTTCATTGACTGATGCACTAGGACATCCAGATCTCGTTGAACTCCCCCTCCTCCTAACTTGACACCATTCAGACAATAATCTGCCTTTCTACTCTTACTTCCAAAGTGAATAACCTCGCACTTATCTACATTAAACTGCATCTGCCATGTATCCGCCCACTCACACAACCTGTCCAAGTCATCCTGCAGCCTTATTGCATCTTCCTCACAATTCACACTACCCTCCAGCTTAGTATCATCTGCAAATTTGCTAATGGTACTTTTAATCCCTCCGTCTAAGTCATTAATGCATATCGTAAATAGCTGGGGTCCCAGCACCGAACCTTGCGGTACCCCACTGGTCACTGCCTGCCATTCCGAGAGGGACCCATTTATACCCACTCTTTGCTTTCCGTCTGTCAACCAATTTTCTATCCATGTCAGTACCCTACCCCCAATACCACGTGCCCTAATTTTGCCCACTAATCTCCTATGTGGGAGCTTGTCGAAGGCTTTCTGAAAGTCGAGGTACACCACGTCCACTGACTCTCCCCTGTCAATTTTCCTAGTTACATCCTCAAAACATTCCAGTAGATTTGTCAAGCATGATTTCCCCTTCGTAAATCCATGCTGACTCGCAATGATCCTGTTACTGCTATCCAAATGCTCAGCAATTTCGTCTTTTCTAATTGACTCCAGCATCTTCCCCACCACTGATGTCAGACTAACTGGTCTATAATTACCCGTTTTCTCTCTCCCTCCCTTCTTAAAAAGTGGGATAACATTTGCTATCCTCCAATCCACAGGAACTGATCCTGAATCTATATAGAACATTGAAAAATGATCTCCAATGCTTCCACTATTTCTAGAGCCACCTCCTTAGGTACCCTGGGATGCAGACCATCAGGCCCTGGGGATTTATCAGCCTTCAGTCCCATCAGTCTACCCAAAACCATTTCCTGCCTAATGTGGATTTCCTTCAGTTCCTCCATCACCCTAGGTTCTCCGGCCCCTAGAACATTTGGGAGATTGTGTGTATCTTCCTCAGTGAAGACAGACCCAAAGTAACGGTTTAACTCGTCTGCCATTTCTTTGTTCCCCATAATAAATTCCCCCGTTTCTGTCTTCAAGGGACCCACATTTGCCTTGACTATTTTTTCCCTCTTCACGTACCTAAAAAAACTTTTGCTATCCTCCTTTATATTATTGGCTAGTTTACCC
>NW_027601301.1:402500-410000 GCF_053455715.1 Rhinoraja longicauda
GCGCTACTTTTACCGATCTTTTTGTGTCCCTTCGGTTTCTTCCCTGACATTTTTGCACCTCACCACACAATCTTTTCTAAGTGTCTCTGAAAATCGTGTTCCCGAAAATCTCCGGGCACGCCACCTCCATCTTCGCGCAAAACAAACCGTTTTGAGGTCGGCGGGAGTCGGCCCGGTCGTCCGTCCGGTCGTGTCGCACTGACGCCCGCCGCGGGGCCGCAAACTGCGGGGTCATAGAGACTTCCGGTGGTAAGTCGTTAACCGTGATCGGGACCGCCCGGACAAGAAATGCCATTTTCTGGCCGGCGGGAGACGGGCCGATAGGCCTGGCGGGAAAGGCGCGCCGCGGCCCCGCTGAAGGCCGCACATCGGACCTCCTCGACTTCCGCCGTCAAATCGTTAACCTGCGGCGGGCAAAAAAGAAGCGACGCCAGCTTTCGGACTTAGTGCAATTCTCGAATGTCGCGGCTGACTTGGCGGTACGAGCGTTCGGAAGTCCCGCCGGAATTGCGACGCTTCGAACGGTCGAGGCGGCCAATCTCGACCTCAGCGGCGGCACTGGCGCGATACACGTTTCTGCCGCCAGGGGGGGGGGGGGGGGTGGGGGGGGGGGGGGCAAGCCAGCCGGCCGGGGGCGCCCGGCGCCGATCCGGCGCTTACTCGACACGCTCGAGCATCCGAACCCGTCTTATCTACGGGACCGCCGTTGCCACTTGAACACCTTTCGCCGAGAGTATCCGGGCACCCCACCTACCCGCCGGAATCACGAACCACGAGGTAGAAGTCAGGAACCAACAGGAGAAGTCGTGAACTAAATGGCGAATTCATGAACCAAACGGAGAGAAGTCATGAACCGAGCGGTTTAGGGTCAGGGTGAGGGTTGTTAGGGTGAGGCCGTTAGGGTGAGGCCGTTGCTTCGAGCGGGAAGATGGGCAGCCCCGCCCCCCCCCCCCCCCCCCGTTGGGTGGAAGGAAACCTCTGCTGCGGGCCCGGCAACCATCCCGAACGGACCCGCTGGGTCCAAATGTCTGCCGCGGGCGGTCCTGCTGCGGTCGCGGGTTCGTTGGAAACCTCTCCTGCTGCTGGCATGGCCACCCTCCCCCCCCCCGCCCGACTGACGACCCTGCGGGCCCGGCGACCCGGTGTCCCGTTGCCGCGCGGGGAGTGATCCTCGGGGCCGTGCCGGGCGGGCCCAGCGACACGAAGAGAGTGGGGGGGGGGTCGGATGGGGGGGGCACTGGGGAGAGAGGGGTGGGGGAGAGAGTGCCCCCCCCCCATTAGGGGCGAGTTTATGCAGTCATCAGAGTTTATACCTAACCTCATGATGCTTTATTAGCCGGATAGGCTGTCTGACCTCGCCCCCAGTCCCTACTCCTTCCACTGGATTCTTCTTATACCCTCTTTTTCTTCGTGCCCCCCCCCCCCCCCCCACGCAGGGAGGGTTCCAAGAGGGAGGAGGGAGGGAGGGAGTCCCGGGGCCGTGAGAGAGAGAGAGCCTCATTAGCTGCTAGGTTCACCTCATTAGCTGCTAGCTAACGCGTCAGACCTTTTACATTCTTTAGAGGATTGAAACCTCAGGGCCTTTAACCCCCGTTCACCGTTTACACTCAACGATCCTTCCGAACAAAACCCTTACACATCTGTCCGTCCAACTGACCCCCGAGATACCTAACACGCAGATTAACACGTCAGCGGTGATCGGCGTGTCATAGAGGAGTCACAAAGACGGGCAAAATAGAGTGGTTGAATAAAAAATACTCACTCAATTGGCCGTGATTTAACGTAGCACACAATGATGCCAAGCCCATGCAAAGTCCAGTGGCCCAAGCAAACAAATAAGATAGATCTGGCTCGGCGTTCCTCATCTCCACATCGTCACCCAGCACGCCGACGCCCAATAACAATTCCCCCGCAAATTGTGCACCTCGAGCGGCAGTACTTTAAACGGCGCCGTCTTCGGCGTGGACGGCATGAACCAAGTCGGCAAGCATCGTCACCCAGCACACAGACGTCCACTAACAATTCCTCCCCCCTGCAAATTGCGCGCCGCGAACGGCAGTACTTTCAAGTATGCCGCCTTCGGCGGGGACATCGTGAACCAAATCGGCAGGCAGGCGTCGTCAGCCGGTCGACCGACCCCCAGTTGCATTGCCCCAACGGCCATTGTGCACTTCGAACAGAACAGTGCTTTTAAAATATTCCGCCTGCCGCGTGTACATCATGAAACAAATGGAAAGGACGAACCGGGCGTGCAACCGATGCACGGAGAGTGACAGGTCGTCAAGCAAGTCCGTGGCAATCCGTCGGCCGACTCGGCCGCGGCCAGCAGAGGCGTTTTGGCCCGGGCGCGCCGAACTTTGCGCGCCCTCGGTATGCGTAACACTAGCACATGCCTTCAAAACTCACTACAAAATAACCCCAAAGTATGCCGCCTTCCCCGTGGGCCTTGTTACCAATATCTTGCCCTGCTTCCTGATGCCCTTATGGGGTCGGCTCTGTTCTTGCAGAACCCTCAGGTGGTGCAGAGTCTGGGCCATTTTATCAATATCTTGCCCTGATTCCTGATGCCCTTATGGGGTCGGCTCTGTTCTTGCAGAACCCTGAGGTGGTGCAGAGTCTGCGCCTTGTTATCAATATCTTGCCCTGCTTCCTGAAACCCTTATGGGGTTGGTTCTGTTACAAAACCCTCAGGTGGTGCAGAGTCTGGGCCACTTTATAAATAACTCTGCCTGCATTAGGGTCAGGGTCAGGGTTAGGGTTAGGGTTAGGGTTAGGGTTAGGGTTAGGGTTAGGGTTAGGGTTAGGGTTAGGGTTAGGGTCAGGGTTAGGGTTAGGGTTAGGGTTAGGGTTAGGGTTAGGGTTAGGGTTAGGGGTAGGGGTAGGGGTAGCGGTAGGGGTAGGGGTTAGGGTTAGGGTTAGGGTTAGGGTTAGGGTTAGGGTTAGGGTTAGGGTTAGGGGTAGGGGTAGGGGTAGCGGTAGGGGTAGGGGTAGGGGTAGGGGTAGTTTGAACTACTGCCGCTCCAGGCGCGCACTGTGCGTGGGTAATTTTCAGTGGGCGTCGGTGTGCTGGGTGACGATGCCGCCCAGACTCTGCACCACCTGAGGGATCTGCAAGAACAGAGCCGAACCCGCAAGGGTATCGGGAAGCAGGGCAAGATATTGATAACAAGGCCCAGACTCTGCACCACCCGAGGGTTCTGCAAGAACAGAGCCGACCCCATAAGGGTATCAGGAAGCAGGGTGAGATAGTGACACCATTTGTAAAACCGGCAAATCCCACCCAGGAAACATTGCAAAAATTGGCCTCTAATGCTGGAACGTGGGTAAAGCCAAACAAACACGACACGTTTTAAAAGAACGTTACTAAAACAGCCTGGGATATGCCCATGACAAAGGATAGGCCGAACCTCACCAGAAAAAAAGAGAGGGAGACCACGGCAGAGCTGAGGGATAAACATGAGATGGTGATAAAACCAGCAGACGAGGGGAGCAGTAGGGTTACAAATTAATGTCAATATGGGGCCTGCTCCCACTGGGTAATAGACAAAAACATAGAACAGGGTGACAGGAGAGACTGGATAGCACAGAGGATAACCCGTGAGCGAAATAATGGGGTGTATGCAGTTCAATGTAAGGAGTGTACCTTACGGTACATAGGCGAAACAGGTAAAACAGCCTCAGCGGTGATCGACGTGTCAAAGAGGAGTCACAAAGACGGGCAAAATAAAGTGGTTGATTATAGACAATAGACAATAGACAATAGGTGCAGGAGTCGGCCATTCAGCCCTTCGAGCCAGCACCGCCATTCAATGCGATCATGGCTGATCACTCTCAATCAGTACCCCGTTCCTGCCTTCTCCCCATACCCCCTCACTCCGTTATCCTTAAGAGCTCTATCCAGCTCTCTCTTGAAAGCATCCAACGAACTGGCCTCCACTGCCTTCTGAGGCAGAGAATTCCACACCTTCACCACTCTCTGACTGAAAAGGTTCTTCCTCATCTCCGTTCTAAATGGCCTACCCCTTATTCTTAAACGGTGGCCCCTTGTTCTGGACTCCCCCAACATTGGGAACATGTTTCCTGCCTCTAATGTGTCCAATCCCCTAATTATCGTATATGTTTCAATAAGATCCCCCCTCATTCTTCTAAATACCAGTGTATACAAGCCCAATCGCTCCAGCCTTTCAGCATACGACCGTCCCGCCATTCCGGGAATTAACCTAGTGAACCTACGCTGCACGCCCTCCATAGCAAGAATATCCTTCCTCAAATTTGGAGACCAAAACTGCACACAGTACTCCAGGTGCGGTCTCACCAGGGCCCGCTACAACTGTAGAAGGACCTCTTTGCTCCTATACTCAACTCCTCTGGTTACGAAGGCCAACATTCCATTGGCTTTCTTCACTGCCTGCTGTACCTGCATGCTTCCTTTCATTGACTGATGCACTAGGACATCCAGATCTCGTTGAACTCCCCCTCCTCCTAACTTGACACCATTCAGACAATAATCTGCCTTTCTACTCTTACTTCCAAAGTGAATAACCTCGCACTTATCTACATTAAACTGCATCTGCCATGTATCCGCCCACTCACACAACCTGTCCAAGTCATCCTGCAGCCTTATTGCATCTTCCTCACAATTCACACTACCCTCCAGCTTAGTATCATCTGCAAATTTGCTAATGGTACTTTTAATCCCTCCGTCTAAGTCATTAATGCATATCGTAAATAGCTGGGGTCCCAGCACCGAACCTTGCGGTACCCCACTGGTCACTGCCTGCCATTCCGAGAGGGACCCATTTATACCCACTCTTTGCTTTCCGTCTGTCAACCAATTTTCTATCCATGTCAGTACCCTACCCCCAATACCACGTGCCCTAATTTTGCCCACTAATCTCCTATGTGGGAGCTTGTCGAAGGCTTTCTGAAAGTCGAGGTACACCACGTCCACTGACTCTCCCCTGTCAATTTTCCTAGTTACATCCTCAAAACATTCCAGTAGATTTGTCAAGCATGATTTCCCCTTCGTAAATCCATGCTGACTCGCAATGATCCTGTTACTGCTATCCAAATGCTCAGCAATTTCGTCTTTTCTAATTGACTCCAGCATCTTCCCCACCACTGATGTCAGACTAACTGGTCTATAATTACCCGTTTTCTCTCTCCCTCCCTTCTTAAAAAGTGGGATAACATTTGCTATCCTCCAATCCACAGGAACTGATCCTGAATCTATATAGAACATTGAAAAATGATCTCCAATGCTTCCACTATTTCTAGAGCCACCTCCTTAGGTACCCTGGGATGCAGACCATCAGGCCCTGGGGATTTATCAGCCTTCAGTCCCATCAGTCTACCCAAAACCATTTCCTGCCTAATGTGGATTTCCTTCAGTTCCTCCATCACCCTAGGTTCTCCGGCCCCTAGAACATTTGGGAGATTGTGTGTATCTTCCTCAGTGAAGACAGACCCAAAGTAACGGTTTAACTCGTCTGCCATTTCTTTGTTCCCCATAATAAATTCCCCCGTTTCTGTCTTCAAGGGACCCACATTTGCCTTGACTATTTTTTCCCTCTTCACGTACCTAAAAAAACTTTTGCTATCCTCCTTTATATTATTGGCTAGTTTACCCTCGCACCTCATCTTTTCTCCCCGCATTGCCTCTTTAGTTAACTTTTGTTGCTCTTTAAAAGAGTCCCAATCCTCTGTCTTCCCACTCTTCTTTGCTATGTTATACCTCCTCTCCTTAATTTTTATGCTGTCCCTGACTTCCCTTGTCAGCCACAGGTGTCTCTTACTCCCCTTAGAGTCTTTCCACCTCTTTGGAATAAATTGATCCTGCAACCTCTGCATTATTCCCTGGAATACCTGCCATTGCTGTTCTACCGTCTTCCCTGCTAGGGCCTCCTTCCAGTCAATTTTGGCCAGCTCCCGCCTCATGCCTCTGTAATCCCCTTTGCTATACTGTAATACAGACACTTCCGATTTTCCCTTCTACCTTTCCATTTGCAGAGTAAAACTTATCGTGTTGTGATCACTGCCTCCTAACGGCTCTTTTACCTCTAGTCCCCTTATCAGATCAGGATCATTAAAAACACTCACTCTATTGGCCGTGATTTAACCTAGCACACAGTGTTGCAAAGCCCATGCAAAGTCCAGTGGGCCAAGCAAACAAATAAGATAGATCTGGCTCGGCGTTCCACATCTCCACATCGTCACCCAGCACGCCGACGCCCATTAACAATTCCCCCGCAAATTGTGCACCTCGAGCGGCAGTACTTTAAACGGCGCCGTCTTCGGCGTGGACGGCATGAACCAAGTCGGCAAGCATCGTCACCTAGCACACAGACGTGCACTAACAATTCCTCCCCCCGCAAACTGCGCGCCGCGAACGGCGGTACTTTCAAGTATGCCGCCTTCGGCGGGGACATCGTGAACCAAATCGGCAGGCAGGCGTCGTCAGCCGGTCGACCGACCCCCAGCTGCATTTCCCCAACGGACATTGTGCACTTCGTACAGAACAGTGCTTTTAAAATATTCCGCCTGCCGCGTGGACATCATGAACCAAATGAGCAGGCAGGCATCATATCATATCATATCATACACATACAGCCGGAAACAGGCCTTTTCGGCCCTCCAAGTCCGTGCCGCCCAGCGATCCCCGTACATTAACATTATCCTATACCCACTAGGGACAGTCAGCCCCCAGCACAACGACGCCCCCGCTAACAATTCCCCACGCACATGGTGCGCTCGAGCTGCAGCACTTTAAAGTACGCCGCCTTCGGCGGGGACATCGTGAACCAAAGGAGCAGGCAGCCATGGTCACCGCCAGCACAACGACGGCGCCGCTAACAATTCCCCGCGCACCTTGTGCGCTCGAGCTGCAGTACTTTAAAGTACGCCGCCTTCGGCGGGGACATCGTGAACCAAAGGAGCAGGCAGCCATGGTCACCGCCAGCACAACCACGGCGCCGCTAACAATTCCCCGCGCACCTTGTGCGCTCGAGCTGCAGCACTTTAAAGTACGCCGCCTTCGGCGGGGACATCGTGAACCAAAGGAGCAGGCAGCCATGGTCACCGCCAGCACAACGACGGCGCCGCTAACAATTCCCCGCGCACCTTGTGCGCTCGAGCTGCAGTACTTTAAAGTACGCCGCCTTCGGCGGGGACATCGTGAACCAAAGGAGCAGGCAGCCATGGTCACCGCCAGCACAACCACGGCGCCGCTAACAATTCCACGCGCACCTTGTGCGCTCGAGCTGCAGTACTTTAAAGTACGCCGCCTTCGGCGGGGACATCGTGAACCAAAGGAGCAGGCAGCCATGGTCACCGCCAGCACAAGCACGGCGCCGCTAACAATTCCCCGCGCACCTTGTGCGCTCGAGCTGCAGTACTTTAAAGTACGCCGCCTTCGGCGGGGACATCGTGAACCAAAGGAGCAGGCAGCCATGGTCACCGCCAGCACAACCACGGCGCCGCTAACAATTCCCCGCGCACCTT
>NW_027601301.1:420000-427500 GCF_053455715.1 Rhinoraja longicauda
CCGTGGTTGTGCTGGCGGTGACCATGGCTGCCTACTCCTTTGGTTCACGATGTCCCCGCCGAAGGCGGCGTACTTTAAAGTACTGCAGCTCGAGCGCACAAGGTGCGCGGGGAATTGTTAGCGGCGCCGTGCTTGTGCTGGCGGTGACCATGGCTGCCTGCTCCTTTGGTTCACGATGTCCCCGCCGAAGGCGGCGTACTTTAAAGTACTGCAGCTCGAGCGCACAAGGTGCGCGTGGAATTGTTAGCGGCGCCGTGGTTGTGCTGGCGGTGACCATGGCTGCCTGCTCCTTTGGTTCACGATGTCCCCGCCGAAGGCGGCGTACTTTAAAGTACTGCAGCTCGAGCGCACAAGGTGCGCGGGGAATTGTTAGCGGCGCCGTCGTTGTGCTGGCGGTGACCATGGCTGCCTGCTCCTTTGGTTCACGATGTCCCCGCCGAAGGCGGCGTACTTTAAAGTGCTGCAGCTCGAGCGCACCATGTGCGTGGGGAATTGTTAGCGGGGGCGTCGTTGTGCTGGGGGCTGACTGTCCCTAGTGGGTATAGGATAATGTTAATGTACGGGGATCGCTGGGCGGCACGGACTTGGAGGGCCGAAAAGGCCTGTTTCCGGCTGTATGTGTATGATATGATATGATATGATGCCTGCCTGCTCATTTGGTTCATGATGTCCACGCGGCAGGCGGAATATTTTAAAAGCACTGTTCTGTACGAAGTGCACAATGTCCGTTGGGGAAATGCAGCTGGGGGTCGGTCGACCGGCTGACGACGCCTGCCTGCCGATTTGGTTCACGATGTCCCCGCCGAAGGCGGCATACTTGAAAGTACCGCCGTTCGCGGCGCGCAATTTGCGTGGGGAGGAATTGTTAGTGCACGTCTGTGTGCTAGGTGACGATGCTTGCCGACTTGGTTCATGCCGTCCACGCCGAAGACGGCGCCGTTTAAAGTACTGCCGCTCGAGGTGCACAATTTGCGGGGGAATTGTTAATGGGCGTCGGCGTGCTGGGTGACGATGTGGAGATGTGGAACGCCGAGCCAGATCTATCTTATTTGTTTGCTTGGCCCACTGGACTTTGCATGGGCTTTGCAACACTGTGTGCTAGGTTAAATCACGGCCAATAGAGTGAGTGTTTTTAATGATCCTGATCTGATAAGGGGACTAGAGGTAAAAGAGCCGTTAGGAGGCAGTGATCACAACACGATAAGTTTTACTCTGCAAATGGAAAGGTAGAAGGGAAAATCGGAAGTGTCTGTATTACAGTATAGCAAAGGGGATTACAGAGGCATGAGGCGGGAGCTGGCCAAAATTGACTGGAAGGAGGCCCTAGCAGGGAAGACGGTAGAACAGCAATGGCAGGTATTCCAGGGAATAATGCAGAGGTTGCAGGATCAATTTATTCCAAAGAGGTGGAAAGACTCTAAGGGGAGTAAGAGACACCTGTGGCTGACAAGGGAAGTCAGGGACAGCATAAAAATTAAGGAGAGGAGGTATAACATAGCAAAGAAGAGTGGGAAGACAGAGGATTGGGACTCTTTTAAAGAGCAACAAAAGTTAACTAAAGAGGCAATGCGGGGAGAAAAGATGAGGTGCGAGGGTAAACTAGCCAATAATATAAAGGAGGATAGCAAAAGTTTTTTTAGGTACGTGAAGAGGAAAAAAATAGTCAAGGCAAATGTGGGTCCCTTGAAGACAGAAACGGGGGAATTTATTATGGGGAACAAAGAAATGGCAGACGAGTTAAACCGTTACTTTGGGTCTGTCTTCACTGAGGAAGATACACACAATCTCCCAAATGTTCTAGGGGCCGGAGAACCTAGGGTGATGGAGGAACTGAAGGAAATCCACATTAGGCAGGAAATGGTTTTGGGTAGACTGATGGGACTGAAGGCTGATAAATCCCCAGGGCCTGATGGTCTGCATCCCAGGGTACCTAAGGAGGTGGCTCTAGAAATAGTGGAAGCATTGGAGATCATTTTTCAATGTTCTATATAGATTCAGGATCAGTTCCTGTGGATTGGAGGATAGCAAATGTTATCCCACTTTTTAAGAAGGGAGGGAGAGAGAAAACGGGTAATTATAGACCAGTTAGTCTGACATCAGTGGTGGGGAAGATGCTGGAGTCAATTAGAAAAGACGAAATTGCTGAGCATTTGGATAGCAGTAACAGGATCATTGCGAGTCAGCATGGATTTACGAAGGGGAAATCATGCTTGACAAATCTACTGGAATGTTTTGAGGATGTAACTAGGAAAATTGACAGGGGAGAGTCAGTGGACGTGGTGTACCTCGACTTTCAGAAAGCCTTCGACAAGCTCCCACATAGGAGATTAGTGGGCAAAATTAGGGCACGTGGTATTGGGGGTAGGGTACTGACATGGATAGAAAATTGGTTGACAGACGGAAAGCAAAGAGTGGGTATAAATGGGTCCCTCTCGGAATGGCAGGCAGTGACCAGTGGGGTACCGCAAGGTTCGGTGCTGGGACCCCAGCTATTTACGATATGCATTAATGACTTAGACGGAGGGATTAAAAGTACCATTAGCAAATTTGCAGATGATACTAAGCTGGAGGGTAGTGTGAATTGTGAGGAAGATGCAATAAGGCTGCAGGATGACTTGGACAGGTTGTGTGAGTGGGCGGATACATGGCAGATGCAGTTTAATGTAGATAAGTGCGAGGTTATTCACTTTGGAAGTAAGAGTAGAAAGGCAGATTATTGTCTGAATGGTGTCAAGTTAGGAGGAGGGGGAGTTCAACGAGATCTGGATGTCCTAGTGCATCAGTCAATGAAAGGAAGCATGCAGGTACAGCAGGCAGTGAAGAAAGCCAATGGAATGTTGGCCTTCGTAACCAGAGGAGTTGAGTATAGGAGCAAAGAGGTCCTTCTACAGTTGTAGCGGGCCCTGGTGAGACCGCACCTGGAGTACTGTGTGCAGTTTTGGTCTCCAAATTTGAGGAAGGATATTCTTGCTATGGAGGGCGTGCAGCGTAGGTTCACTAGGTTAATTCCCGGAATGGCGGGACGGTCGTATGTTGAAAGGCTGGAGCGATTGGGCTTGTATACACTGGTATTTAGAAGAATGAGGGGGGATCTTATTGAAACATATACGATAATTAGGGGATTGGACACATTAGAGGCAGGAAACATGTTCCCAATGTTGGGGGAGTCCAGAACAAGGGGCCACCGTTTAAGAATAAGGGGTAGGCCATTTAGAACGGAGATGAGGAAGAACCTTTTCAGTCAGAGAGTGGTGAAGGTGTGGAATTCTCTGCCTCAGAAGGCAGTGGAGGCCAGTTCGTTGGATGCTTTCAAGAGAGAGCTGGATAGAGCTCTTAAGGATAACGGAGTGAGGGGGTATGGGGAGAAGGCAGGAACGGGGTACTGATTGAGAGTGATCAGCCATGATCGCATTGAATGGCGGTGCTGGCTCGAAGGGCTGAATGGCCGACTCCTGCACCTATTGTCTATTGTCTATTGTCTATAATCAACCACTTTATTTTGCCCGTCTTTGTGACTCCTCTTTGACACGTCGATCACCGCTGAGGCTGTTTTACCTGTTTCCCCTATGTACCGTAAGGTACACTCCTTACATTGAACTGCATACACCCCATTATTTCGCTCACGGGTTATCCTCTGTGCTATCCAGTCTCTCCTGTCACCCTGTTCTATGTTTTTGTCTATTACCCAGTGGGAGCAGGCCCCATATTGACATTAATTTGTAACCCTACTGCTCCCCTCGTCTGCTGGTTTTATCACCATCTCATGTTTATCCCTCAGCTCTGCCGTGGTCTCCCTCTCTTTTTTTCTGGTGAGGTTCGGCCTATCCTTTGTCATGGGCATATCCCAGGCTGTTTTAGTAACGTTCTTTTAAAACGTGTCGTGTTTGTTTGGCTTTACCCACGTTCCAGCATTAGAGGCCAATTTTTGCAATGTTTCCTGGGTGGGATTTGCCGGTTTTACAAATGGTGTCACTATCTCACCCTGCTTCCTGATACCCTTATGGGGTCGGCTCTGTTCTTGCAGAACCCTCGGGTGGTGCAGAGTCTGGGCCTTGTTATCAATATCTTGCCCTGCTTCCCGATACCCTTGCGGGTTCGGCTCTGTTCTTGCAGATCCCTCAGGTGGTGCAGAGTCTGGGCGGCATCGTCACCCAGCACACCGACGCCCACTGAAAATTACCCACGCACAGTGCGCGCCTGGAGCGGCAGTAGTTCAAACTACCCCTACCCCTACCCCTACCCCTACCGCTACCCCTACCCCTACCCCTACCCCTAACCCTAACCCTAACCCTAACCCTAACCCTAACCCTAACCCTAACCCTAACCCTAACCCTAACCCTAACCCTAACCCTAACCCTAACCCTAACCCTAACCCTAACCCTAACCCTAACCCTAACCCTAACCCTGACCCTAATGCAGGCAGAGTTATTTATAAAGTGGCCCAGACTCTGCACCACCTGAGGGTTTTGTAACAGAACCAACCCCATAAGGGTTTCAGGAAGCAGGGCAAGATATTGATAACAAGGCGCAGACTCTGCACCACCTCAGGGTTCTGCAAGAACAGAGCCGACCCCATAAGGGCATCAGGAATCAGGGCAAGATATTGATAAAATGGCCCAGACTCTGCACCACCTGAGGGTTCTGCAAGAACAGAGCCGACCCCATAAGGGCATCAGGAAGCAGGGCAAGATATTGGTAACAAGGCCCACGGGGAAGGCGGCATACTTTGGGGTTATTTTGTAGTGAGTTTTGAAGGCATGTGCTAGTGTTACGCATACCGAGGGCGCGCAAAGTTCGGCGCGCCCGGGCCAAAACGCCTCTGCTGGCCGCGGCCGAGTCGGCCGACGGATTGCCACGGACTTGCTTGACGACCTGTCACTCTCCGTGCATCGGTTGCACGCCCGGTTCGTCCTTTCCATTTGTTTCATGATGTACACGCGGCAGGCGGAATATTTTAAAAGCACTGTTCTGTTCGAAGTGCACAATGGCCGTTGGGGCAATGCAACTGGGGGTCGGTCGACCGGCTGACGACGCCTGCCTGCCGATTTGGTTCACGATGTCCCCGCCGAAGGCGGCATACTTGAAAGTACTGCCGTTCGCGGCGCGCAATTTGCAGGGGGGAGGAATTGTTAGTGGACGTCTGTGTGCTGGGTGACGATGCTTGCCGACTTGGTTCATGCCGTCCACGCCGAAGACGGCGCCGTTTAAAGTACTGCCGCTCGAGGTGCACAATTTGCGGGGGAATTGTTATTGGGCGTCGGCGTGCTGGGTGACGATGTGGAGATGAGGAACGCCGAGCCAGATCTATCTTATTTGTTTGCTTGGGCCACTGGACTTTGCATGGGCTTTGCATCATTGTGTGCTACGTTAAATCACGGCCAATTGAGTGAGTATTTTTTATTCAACCACTCTATTTTGCCCGTCTTTGTGACTCCTCTATGACACGCCGATCACCGCTGACGTGTTAATCTGCGTGTTAGGTATCTCGGGGGTCAGTTGGACGGACAGATGTGTAAGGGTTTTGTTCGGAAGGATCGTTGAGTGTAAACGGTGAACGGGGGTTAAAGGCCCTGAGGTTTCAATCCTCTAAAGAATGTAAAAGGTCTGACGCGTTAGCTAGCAGCTAATGAGGTGAACCTAGCAGCTAATGAGGCTCTCTCTCTCTCTCACGGCCCCGGGACTCCCTCCCTCCCTCCTCCCTCTTGGAACCCTCCCTGCGTGGGGGGGGGGGGGGCACGAAGAAAAAGAGGGTATAAGAAGAATCCAGTGGAAGGAGTAGGGACTGGGGGCGAGGTCAGACAGCCTATCCGGCTAATAAAGCATCATGAGGTTAGGTATAAACTCTGATGACTGCATAAACTCGCCCCTAATGGGGGGGGGGGGGGGGGGGGGGCACTCTCTCCCCCACCCCTCTCTCCCCAGTGCCACTCCCTCCGACCCCCCCCACTCTCTTCGTGTCGCTGGGCCCGCCCGGCACGGCCCCGAGGATCACTCCCCGCGCGGCAACGGGACACCGGGTCGCCGGGCCCGCAGGGTCGTCAGTCGGGCGGGGGGGGGAGGGTGGCCATGCCAGCAGCAGGAGAGGTTTCCAACGAACCCGCGACCGCAGCAGGACCGCCCGCGGCAGACATTTGGACCCAGCGGGTCCGTTCGGGATGGTTGCCGGGCCCGCAGCAGAGGTTTCCTTCCACCCAACGGGGGGGGGGGGGGGGGGGGGGGGGGGGGCGGGGCTGCCCATCTTCCCGCTCGAAGCAACGGCCTCACCCTAACGGCCTCACCCTAACAACCCTCACCCTGACCCTAAACCGCTCGGTTCATGACTTCTCTCCGTTTGGTTCATGAATTCGCCATTTAGTTCACGACTTCTCCTGTTGGTTCCTGACTTCTACCTCGTGGTTCGTGATTCCGGCGGGTAGGTGGGGTGCCCGGATACTCTCGGCGAAAGGTGTTCAAGTGGCAACGGCGGTCCCGTAGATAAGACGGGTTCGGATGCTCGAGCGTGTCGAGTAAGCGCCGGATCGGCGCCGGGCGCCCCCGGCCGGCTGGCTTGCCCCCCCCCCCCCCCCCCCACCCCCCCCCCCCCCTGGCGGCAGAAACGTGTATCGCGCCAGTGCCGCCGCTGAGGTCGAGATTGGCCGCCTCGACCGTTCGAAGCGTCGCAATTCCGGCGGGACTTCCGAACGCTCGTACCGCCAAGTCATCCGCGACATTCGAGAATTGCACTAAGTCCGAAAGCTGGCGTCGCTTCTTTTTTGCCCGCCGCAGGTTAACGATTTGACGGCGGAAGTCGAGGAGGTCCGATGTGCGGCCTTCAGCGGGGCCGCGGCGCGCCTTTCCCGCCAGGCCTATCGGCCCGTCTCCCGCCGGCCAGAAAATGGCATTTCTTGTCCGGGCGGTCCCGATCACGGTTAACGACTTACCACCGGAAGTCTCTATGACCCCGCAGTTTGCGGCCCCGCGGCGGGCGTCAGTGCGACACGACCGGACGGACGACCGGGCCGACTCCCGCCGACCTCAAAACGGTTTGTTTTGCGCGAAGATGGAGGTGGCGTGCCCGGAGATTTTCGGGAACACGATTTTCAGAGACACTTAGAAAAGATTGTGTGGTGAGGTGCAAAAATGTCAGGGAAGAAACCGAAGGGACACAAAAAGATCGGTAAAAGTAGCGCGACTCTGGGCGAGAGTCGGCGGACTCATTGACGGACATTGGTAATACAGTGAGAGTATTTTTTGCACCGAGTTCGAAGTGTGTGCCGGGCAGGCACCGAACCCCACCGAGACTGGCCCAGGCTGTGTGTCCTCTTGGAAAAACCCTCTGTTTCCGATCGATCTGGTGCCGCGTGTCTCACCGCAGGAGAGGCCGAGCGGGCCAGCGGACAAACAAAGGCCGCTGGTGTTTCAGGCTCGTTTGCCAGACTCCACAACGGGCGGGTCCTGCCGCGCGAGCGGTCAGGAACGAGACACGGCCAGGGTGAAAGTCCTGGGCGCGGGTGAGAACCG
>NW_027601301.1:440000-445000 GCF_053455715.1 Rhinoraja longicauda
GAGGCCCTAGCAGGGAAGACGGTAGAACAGCAATGGCAGGTATTCCAGGGAATAATGCAGAGGTTGCAGGATCAATTTATTCCAAAGAGGTGGAAAGACTCTAAGGGGAGTAAGAGACACCTGTGGCTGACAAGGGAAGTCAGGGACAGCATAAAAATTAAGGAGAGGAGGTATAACATAGCAAAGAAGAGTGGGAAGACAGAGGATTGGGACTCTTTTAAAGAGCAACAAAAGTTAACTAAAGAGGCAATGCGGGGAGAAAAGATGAGGTGCGAGGGTAAACTAGCCAATAATATAAAGGAGGATAGCAAAAGTTTTTTTAGGTACGTGAAGAGGAAAAAAATAGTCAAGGCAAATGTGGGTCCCTTGAAGACAGAAACGGGGGAATTTATTATGGGGAACAAAGAAATGGCAGACGAGTTAAACCGTTACTTTGGGTCTGTCTTCACTGAGGAAGATACACACAATCTCCCAAATGTTCTAGGGGCCGGAGAACCTAGGGTGATGGAGGAACTGAAGGAAATCCACATTAGGCAGGAAATGGTTTTGGGTAGACTGATGGGACTGAAGGCTGATAAATCCCCAGGGCCTGATGGTCTGCATCCCAGGGTACCTAAGGAGGTGGCTCTAGAAATAGTGGAAGCATTGGAGATCATTTTTCAATGTTCTATATAGATTCAGGATCAGTTCCTGTGGATTGGAGGATAGCAAATGTTATCCCACTTTTTAAGAAGGGAGGGAGAGAGAAAACGGGTAATTATAGACCAGTTAGTCTGACATCAGTGGTGGGGAAGATGCTGGAGTCAATTAGAAAAGACGAAATTGCTGAGCATTTGGATAGCAGTAACAGGATCATTGCGAGTCAGCATGGATTTACGAAGGGGAAATCATGCTTGACAAATCTACTGGAATGTTTTGAGGATGTAACTAGGAAAATTGACAGGGGAGAGTCAGTGGACGTGGTGTACCTCGACTTTCAGAAAGCCTTCGACAAGCTCCCACATAGGAGATTAGTGGGCAAAATTAGGGCACGTGGTATTGGGGGTAGGGTACTGACATGGATAGAAAATTGGTTGACAGACGGAAAGCAAAGAGTGGGTATAAATGGGTCCCTCTCGGAATGGCAGGCAGTGACCAGTGGGGTACCGCAAGGTTCGGTGCTGGGACCCCAGCTATTTACGATATGCATTAATGACTTAGACGGAGGGATTAAAAGTACCATTAGCAAATTTGCAGATGATACTAAGCTGGAGGGTAGTGTGAATTGTGAGGAAGATGCAATAAGGCTGCAGGATGACTTGGACAGGTTGTGTGAGTGGGCGGATACATGGCAGATGCAGTTTAATGTAGATAAGTGCGAGGTTATTCACTTTGGAAGTAAGAGTAGAAAGGCAGATTATTGTCTGAATGGTGTCAAGTTAGGAGGAGGGGGAGTTCAACGAGATCTGGATGTCCTAGTGCATCAGTCAATGAAAGGAAGCATGCAGGTACAGCAGGCAGTGAAGAAAGCCAATGGAATGTTGGCCTTCGTAACCAGAGGAGTTGAGTATAGGAGCAAAGAGGTCCTTCTACAGTTGTAGCGGGCCCTGGTGAGACCGCACCTGGAGTACTGTGTGCAGTTTTGGTCTCCAAATTTGAGGAAGGATATTCTTGCTATGGAGGGCGTGCAGCGTAGGTTCACTAGGTTAATTCCCGGAATGGCGGGACGGTCGTATGTTGAAAGGCTGGAGCGATTGGGCTTGTATACACTGGTATTTAGAAGAATGAGGGGGGATCTTATTGAAACATATACGATAATTAGGGGATTGGACACATTAGAGGCAGGAAACATGTTCCCAATGTTGGGGGAGTCCAGAACAAGGGGCCACCGTTTAAGAATAAGGGGTAGGCCATTTAGAACGGAGATGAGGAAGAACCTTTTCAGTCAGAGAGTGGTGAAGGTGTGGAATTCTCTGCCTCAGAAGGCAGTGGAGGCCAGTTCGTTGGATGCTTTCAAGAGAGAGCTGGATAGAGCTCTTAAGGATAACGGAGTGAGGGGGTATGGGGAGAAGGCAGGAACGGGGTACTGATTGAGAGTGATCAGCCATGATCGCATTGAATGGCGGTGCTGGCTCGAAGGGCTGAATGGCCGACTCCTGCACCTATTGTCTATTGTCTATTGTCTATAATCAACCACTTTATTTTGCCCGTCTTTGTGACTCCTCTTTGACACGTCGATCACCGCTGAGGCTGTTTTACCTGTTTCCCCTATGTACCGTAAGGTACACTCCTTACATTGAACTGCATACACCCCATTATTTCGCTCACGGGTTATCCTCTGTGCTATCCAGTCTCTCCTGTCACCCTGTTCTATGTTTTTGTCTATTACCCAGTGGGAGCAGGCCCCATATTGACATTAATTTGTAACCCTACTGCTCCCCTCGTCTGCTGGTTTTATCACCATCTCATGTTTATCCCTCAGCTCTGCCGTGGTCTCCCTCTCTTTTTTTCTGGTGAGGTTCGGCCTATCCTTTGTCATGGGCATATCCCAGGCTGTTTTAGTAACGTTCTTTTAAAACGTGTCGTGTTTGTTTGGCTTTACCCACGTTCCAGCATTAGAGGCCAATTTTTGCAATGTTTCCTGGGTGGGATTTGCCGGTTTTACAAATGGTGTCACTATCTCACCCTGCTTCCTGATACCCTTATGGGGTCGGCTCTGTTCTTGCAGAACCCTCGGGTGGTGCAGAGTCTGGGCCTTGTTATCAATATCTTGCCCTGCTTCCCGATACCCTTGCGGGTTCGGCTCTGTTCTTGCAGATCCCTCAGGTGGTGCAGAGTCTGGGCGGCATCGTCACCCAGCACACCGACGCCCACTGAAAATTACCCACGCACAGTGCGCGCCTGGAGCGGCAGTAGTTCAAACTACCCCTACCCCTACCCCTACCCCTACCGCTACCCCTACCCCTACCCCTACCCCTAACCCTAACCCTAACCCTAACCCTAACCCTAACCCTAACCCTAACCCTAACCCTAACCCTAACCCTAACCCTAACCCTAACCCTAACCCTAACCCTAACCCTAACCCTGACCCTAATGCAGGCAGAGTTATTTATAAAGTGGCCCAGACTCTGCACCACCTGAGGGTTTTGTAACAGAACCAACCCCATAAGGGTTTCAGGAAGCAGGGCAAGATATTGATAACAAGGCGCAGACTCTGCACCACCTCAGGGTTCTGCAAGAACAGAGCCGACCCCATAAGGGCATCAGGAATCAGGGCAAGATATTGATAAAATGGCCCAGACTCTGCACCACCTGAGGGTTCTGCAAGAACAGAGCCGACCCCATAAGGGCATCAGGAAGCAGGGCAAGATATTGGTAACAAGGCCCACGGGGAAGGCGGCATACTTTGGGGTTATTTTGTAGTGAGTTTTGAAGGCATGTGCTAGTGTTACGCATACCGAGGGCGCGCAAAGTTCGGCGCGCCCGGGCCAAAACGCCTCTGCTGGCCGCGGCCGAGTCGGCCGACGGATTGCCACGGACTTGCTTGACGACCTGTCACTCTCCGTGCATCGGTTGCACGCCCGGTTCGTCCTTTCCATTTGTTTCATGATGTACACGCGGCAGGCGGAATATTTTAAAAGCACTGTTCTGTTCGAAGTGCACAATGGCCGTTGGGGCAATGCAACTGGGGGTCGGTCGACCGGCTGACGACGCCTGCCTGCCGATTTGGTTCACGATGTCCCCGCCGAAGGCGGCATACTTGAAAGTACTGCCGTTCGCGGCGCGCAATTTGCAGGGGGGAGGAATTGTTAGTGGACGTCTGTGTGCTGGGTGACGATGCTTGCCGACTTGGTTCATGCCGTCCACGCCGAAGACGGCGCCGTTTAAAGTACTGCCGCTCGAGGTGCACAATTTGCGGGGGAATTGTTATTGGGCGTCGGCGTGCTGGGTGACGATGTGGAGATGAGGAACGCCGAGCCAGATCTATCTTATTTGTTTGCTTGGGCCACTGGACTTTGCATGGGCTTTGCATCATTGTGTGCTACGTT
The DNA here is from genome assembly GCF_053455715.1 of Rhinoraja longicauda. Classification (NCBI taxonomy): domain Eukaryota; kingdom Metazoa; phylum Chordata; class Chondrichthyes; order Rajiformes; family Arhynchobatidae; genus Rhinoraja; species Rhinoraja longicauda. The sequence continues at coordinate 444,029 of NW_027601301.1, forward strand.
AAATCACGGCCAATTGAGTGAGTATTTTTTATTCAACCACTCTATTTTGCCCGTCTTTGTGACTCCTCTATGACACGCCGATCACCGCTGACGTGTTAATCTGCGTGTTAGGTATCTCGGGGGTCAGTTGGACGGACAGATGTGTAAGGGTTTTGTTCGGAAGGATCGTTGAGTGTAAACGGTGAACGGGGGTTAAAGGCCCTGAGGTTTCAATCCTCTAAAGAATGTAAAAGGTCTGACGCGTTAGCTAGCAGCTAATGAGGTGAACCTAGCAGCTAATGAGGCTCTCTCTCTCTCTCACGGCCCCGGGACTCCCTCCCTCCCTCCTCCCTCTTGGAACCCTCCCTGCGTGGGGGGGGGGGGGCACGAAGAAAAAGAGGGTATAAGAAGAATCCAGTGGAAGGAGTAGGGACTGGGGACGAGGTCAGACAGCCTATCCGGCTAATAAAGCATCATGAGGTTAGGTATAAACTCTGATGACTGCATAAACTCGCCCCTAATGGGGGGGGGGGGGGGGGGGGGCACTCTCTCCCCCACCCCTCTCTCCCCAGTGCCACTCCCTCCGACCCCCCCCCCACTCTCTTCGTGTCGCTGGGCCCGCCCGGCACGGCCCCGAGGATCACTCCCCGCGCGGCAACGGGACACCGGGTCGCCGGGCCCGCAGGGTCGTCAGTCGGGCGGGGGGGGGAGGGTGGCCATGCCAGCAGCAGGAGAGGTTTCCAACGAACCCGCGACCGCAGCAGGACCGCCCGCGGCAGACATTTGGACCCAGCGGGTCCGTTCGGGATGGTTGCCGGGCCCGCAGCAGAGGTTTCCTTCCACCCAACGGGGGGGGGGGGGGGGGGGGGGGGGGGGGCGGGGCTGCCCATCTTCCCGCTCGAAGCAACGGCCTCACCCTAACGGCCTCACCCTAACAACCCTCACCCTGACCCTAAACCGCTCGGTTCATGACTTCTCTCCGTTTGGTTCATG
>NW_027601302.1:0-31000 GCF_053455715.1 Rhinoraja longicauda
CGGAATCATGTCCCCCTCTAATAATGGATGCTCAACTTTATCACCAACAGTCCTCAATCAGTGACGATAGGTGACACCTCCTGCACAATAACTTTCACATCGGAGCCCTGCAAGGATGAGTTGTCAGTCCGCGATTATACAATCTTTACCCTCGTAACCGTACAGCCAATTTCGGCTGTAACTATATCGACGGGTTTGCTGATGTGATGGGCCGAATAACGGACAATGAGGCGACGACGTACACGAACGATATGGAGAACTTAGTGACGTGGTGTCAGCAGCATAACCACGCTTTCAATGTCAGCAGGACGAAGGAGGTAGTTATTGGCCTGAGGAAGCAGCAGTACGTGCCCCAATCTGCACCAATGGTACAAAATGACAATGATAGCGAGCTAATGTTGCTTGGCGATAATGTAACCAACGATCTGACATTGAGCAACCACATTGATGCGACGCCCAAGAAGGCACAAAAATGCAAACAAAAATAAATTTGTCATGTCTTCTGTTACTGTTACAAACGTCTGGAGATTTGCGGTAAAAAGCATATTATCACACTGCATCGCAGCTCGGATTGGAAACAACTCTGCCAAGACCGCGAGAAATTGCAGAGGGTTGTTTATTTAGCCCAGTCCTTCACAGACCCACAGATCCATCCAGACCCAACCACAGTATCCGTATGCACTTCACGCTGCATAACATTACACAAACATCCAACACAATCAAACACCTGGCCAATCCCGGTCAGTTCTTCTTTCCCCAGCTCTGATCTGGCAACAGGTGGATATGCTTGCAAGCACGCATCACGAGACAATAGACAATAGACAATAGACAATAGGTGCAGGAGTAGGCCATTCAGCCCTTCGAGCCAGCACCGCCATTCAATGCGATCATGGCTGATCACTCTCAATCAGTACCCCGTTCCTGCCTTCTCCCCATACCCCCTCACTCCGCTATCCTTAAGAGCTCTATCCAGCTCTCTCTTGAAAGCATCCAACGAACTGGCCTCCACTGCCTTCTGAGGCAGAGAATTCCACACCTTCACCACTCTCTGACTGAAAAAGGTCTTCCTCATCTCCGTTCTAAATGGCCTACCCCTTATTCTTAAACTGTGGCCCCTTGTTCTGGACTCCCCCAACATTGGGAACATGTTTCCTGACTCTAATGTGTCCAATCCCCTAATTATCTTATATGTTTCAATAAGATCCCCCCTCATCCTTCTAAATTCCAGTGTATACAAGCCCAATCGCTCCAGCCTTTCAACATACGACAGTCCCGCCATTCCGGGAATTAACCTAGTGAACCTACGCTGCACGCCCTCCATAGCAAGAATATCCTTCCTCAAATTTGGAGACCAAAACTGCACACAGTACTCCAGGTGCGGTCTCACCAGGACCCGGTACAACTGTAGAAGGACCTCTTTGCTCCTATACTCAACTCCTCTTGTTACGAAGGCCAACATTCCATTGGCTTTCTTCACTGCCTGCTGTACCTGCATGCTTCCTTTCATTGACTGATACACTAGGACACCCAGATCTCGTTGAACTTCCCCTCCTCCTAACTTGACACCATTCAGATAATAATCTGCCTTTCTATTCTTACTTCCAAAGTGAATAACCTCACACTTATCTACATTAAACTGCATCTGCCATGTATCCGCCCACTCACACAACCTGTCCAAGTCACCCTGCAGCCTTATTGCATCTTCCTCACAATTCACACTACCCCCCAGCTTAGTATCATCTGCAAATTTGCTAATGGTACTTTTAATCCCTTCGTCTAAGTCATTAATGTATATCGTAAATAGCTGGGGTCCCAGCACCGAACCTTGCGGTACCCCACTGGTCACTGCCTCCCATTCCGAAAGGGACCCATTTATCCCCACTCTTTGCTTTCTGTCTGTCAACCAATTTTCTATCCATGTCAGTACCCTACCCCCAATACCATGTGCCCTAATTTTGCCCACTAATCTCCTGTGTGGGACCTTGTCGAAGGCTTTCTGAAAGTCGAGGTACACCACATCCACTGACTCTCCCCTGTCAATTTTCCTAGTTACATCCTCAAAAAATTCCAGTAGATTCGTCAAGCATGATTTCCCTGACTCGGAATGATCCCGTTACTGCCATCCAAATGCTCAGCAATGTCGTCTTTTATAATTGACTCCAGCATCTTCCCCACCACTGATGTCAGACTGACTGGTCTATAATTACCCGTTTTCTCTCTCCCTCCTTTCTTAAAAAGCGGGGTAACATTTGCTATCCTCCAATCCACCGGAACTGATCCTGAATCTATAGAACATTGAAAAATGATCTCCAATGCTTCCACTATTTCTAGAGCCACCTCCTTAGGTACCCTGGGATGCAGACCATCAGGCCCTGGGGATTTATCAGCCTTCAGTCCCATCAGTCTACCCAAAACCATTTCCTGCCTGATGTGGATTTCCTTCAGTTCCTCCATCACCCTAGGTTCTCCGGCCCCTATAACATTTGGGAGATTGTGTGTATCTTCCTCAGTGAAGACAGATCCAAAGTAACGGTTTAACTCGTCTGACATTTCTTTGTTCCCCATAATAAATTCCCCTGTTTCTGTCTTCAAGGGACCCACATTTGCCTTGACTATTTTTTTCCTCTTCGCGTACCTAAAAAAACTTTTGCTATCCTCCTTTATATTATTGGCTAGTTTACCCTCGTACCTCATCTTTTCTCCCCGTATTGCCTTTTTAGTTAACTTTTGTTGCTCTTTAAAAGAGTCCCAATCCTCTGTCTTCCCACTCTTCTTTGCTATGTTATACTTCCTCTCCTTAATTTTTATGCTGTCCCTGACTTCCCTTGTCAGCCACAGGTGTCTCTTACCCCCCTTAGAGTCTTTCCGCCTCTTTGGAATAAATTGATCCCGCAACCTCTGCATTATTCCCAGGAACACCTGCCATTGCTGTTCTACCGTCTTCCCTGCTAGGGCCTCCTTCCAGTCAATTTTGGCCAGCTCCTGCCTCATGCGTCTGTAATCCCCTTTGCTATACTGAGACTTAGAAATTACTTAAATTCCTCCGTTATCAGGCTTCTGGTCGGTCCTTCCGGAGGGGAGGGTATTGATCAATTCCTTCTACCACATTATGGACATTTAACTTTGTCTCAGGTACTGATGCACAACAATGCGCTACAATGCTGATAAATGTATTCTGCACTCTGTATTTTCCACTTTGCTCTATCTATTGGCACGAGTCACACAACGCTGGAAAAGGTCCTTCAGCCCAGCCTGCCAATGCCGTTCAATGTACCCCATCTACACAAATCCCACCTGCCGCTTTTGGCGCGTATCAATGCGAAATCTTCCTATTTGTGTTTGCCCAAATATATTTTAATTGTTGTTATAGTTTCTACCTCAACTACTTCATTTGGCAGCTCATTCAATACATTCGCCACCCGCTGTGCGAATCCATGTACCTACCACGCTCTGAGTGGATCCATACACCAAGTGACCTCTGTCCTGGTATAGTATGAATACTATTGAACCAATAGTATCCATGTATGATATATGTAATGTGTTTTGATAGCATGCAGAACAAAGTTGTTTACTGTACCTCGGTACATATAACAATAATATCCCTAAACCTGAAGCTGAAACCTAAAGCGCCTGTTACCTGCATTGTATGGAACACCACTAAGCCAGATGAATGTTTCATAGGTTGCAGAGGCATAGCATCATCCATTGTTCCCGACGTGCAGTTCTACACACTTACATAATATGTTTGCACAAATGATTTGCTTTGTGTTTTCACATAACTCCAAAGACGTACAGGTATGTAGGTTAATTGGCTGGGTAAAATGTAAAAATTGTCCCTAGTGGGTGTAGGATAGTGTTAATGTACGGGGATCGCTGGGCGGCACGGACGTGGTGGGCCGAAAAGGCCTGTTTCCGGCTGTATATATATGATATGATATGATATGATAACTCGAATTCTCCATCTGCTCTTGTCCAGTTCTACGGAGAACGGAATTATGCAATGTGGCTTGATAAAATCTTATTCGTTCTCAGAAATACACAGACAATTCAGTGTGTGACGGAAATAACCAACAATATTCAACGTGACATTCTATGTAATGAATTACAGTATATTCTGCATTCTCTATCTTCCTCTTTGCTTCGTCTGCAGGATTGATTGTATCAATGTATGGCATATATGAACTGAATGGACAGCGTGCATTTCGACCAAGCTTACCCATGCCGACCAATATACCCCATCTACACTAGTCACTTCGACCCACCTTTCGCCACTAATTTCAATCCTTCCCTTTCATGAGGCAGTCTAACTATCTTTGAACATTTGTCATAATTTCCGCCTTAACTACTTACTTTCGGTGCAGAGATGAAGTCAACATTTATCTGCGGAGGAAGGGACTGTCAAAGGAACAACAATTGATTAGATCCACCATTCTGTGCTTGTTCGGAGGAACGACATGTTCCAAACCCTTGGTCCGAGGGATAACCTCCCCGCTCCACCACTGGATGCTCGATTTTCAGCCCCCACAGCCCACAATTAGCAAGGATAGGCGACACCTCCTTAAAATAATAACTTCGAAGATGGAGCGCTGCAAGGATCCGTTCACAGTCCGCTATTCTAGCTCATTTACAGTCGCAACCGTGTGGCCATATTCGGCTCTAATTGCACCTACTAGTTTGCAGAAGACATCATTGTGAACGGTGGAATGATGAGCACTGGCGAGACGAAGTACAAGAAGCAGATAGTGAACTTATTGACATGGTGGCATGACAATAACCCCTCTTTCAATGTCAGCAAAACGAAGGGGATAGTTATTGGCCTCGGGATGCAATGCCGAGTATTTATCCCAATCGCACTGGTCGGAAAATGGTTAAGAGTTCATATTCCATAGCGTTAACATAACCAACGATATGTCGTGGAGCAATCACTTTGATTCGAAACCCATTAGAGCACACCAATGCCTCTATTTCACAGGGAGACTATGGACATTGACATGACTAAAGTGGCTCTGAGAAAACTTCGAGAGATGGACCGTTGTAAGCACATTATCGGGTTGCACCACAGTTTGACAAGACCGGAGGAAATTGCAGAGTTGTATATGTAGCCCAATCCACCACGAATACCTATTTTCCTCTGTGATCAGGCTACTGCACAATACTCCTATGTGGATACTGTTCAATTCGTATCTGCCCCCATTGCAAACATTGGAATTTAAAAAAATGATTCGCGACAATAAAGCTAGAATTCTAAGAGCTGTATTCCGCATTCTCGATCGCTCGCTATTGTCGTAGTGTCACACAGTAGGGGAATAGACCCTTCGACCCAGTTTGCCCGTGGCCGACCAATGTGCCCCATTGACACTACTCCCACTTACAGCGTTTGGCCAAAATCACTCTAAACATTTTCTATCCATGCACCTGTCCAAATGTCTTTTAAATACTGTCATACCTTGTGCCTCAACGATCTCCTTTGGCAGATCTTTCTATATACCCAGCATCATCTGTGCAAATCCATATTCCCAGCCGCAGCCCGTGTGTGAATCCATAGACCCAGCACCCTCTAACCTCTCGTTTGAACTGATTGTATCTGTATGGTACATCTGACCAGTTTGGAAAGCATGAAAAATAAAGGTATTAATGTTCTTCGGTTCATGTGACATAATGAACATAACACACAAAGCTAAAACGCCTTCCGCCTCATATTTTAATTGTTTACAACAACACAAACCAAGCGGCATGATCTCATGGTTTATCGAAGGATTGCATCATCCTTCGCGCCACCCGCGTGCATTGGCACAGTTAAATAACATGTTTTGTACATGTAAGAAGGAATTTAATGCTTTACCCGTACCCTATATCTAACTATACTCAGATATGCACCGACACAAAAAGTAAAACACTCACAGAGCAGTGGTGAGTCTATCGAACAAGTCGGTTTAAGAAACGCCTTAGCGATGTACATTGAGGAACAGTGTGAGTAAGCTAAAGCTGCTTCAAATTCTTACAGCAACTGTAGGATTCTTATACCCTCATGACACAATGGTTACCCGTGGAGTTGAAATAAACCATCATTAATCAATGTATCTGTAACATTTCATCTTCGTGTTTCCCCAATGTTAACTTTAATATTGGTTTTCTTGTTGTTTATAAATCTCCCACCCATATATCCAACATGTAGATATCATAAATATCCAGATCCTCCTCGCCAAATGGAGTCCCCTTGTAAAGGAGATCATCTGTTAACCTTTGGGAGAGTTGCCTGCGAAGCATAGTGACCAAAAGCAGCTGTCACGCAAGATTGCAACAGATAAGAACCTAGACATAACTACAAAGGACTATCTTCCCCTGACTGATAAGAAAGCCTGCTTTTCAGCAGAATGTTTCAGCTTTAACTATTTTAACTACATTCTATCCTGTCAACTTTCCCATCATGCCCCCCAGTGTGTGAGCTCCAGGGTTAACCAAACTAAAATCTGATCATCTTCCTCATAATTCTCAAAATTCCCAACAACTCCACACATTTTTGTTTAAGTTGATGCACAGCTCGAATTCTCCGACTGCACATGTCGAGTTCCACGAAGAACGGAGTTATGCAATGCAGCTTGAGCAAATGTTATTCATTCTTACAAATACACGGACAATTTGGAGTTTGATGCAAACAAAGAACAATGGTCAGGATGATATTCTATATTATGAAATACATACTGCCTTCTATATTTTCTCCGTTGCTCAGTCTAATGAATTTGTTTTGAACTGATTGTATCTATGTATGGTATGTCTGAGTGCATAGGAGGCAACGTAGCTTCTCACTGTGCCTCGGTACGCGTGACAGTAATATTTCTAGCCTAACCTAACCAAACCCAATGATCTGAGATAAGTACGAAATATGATCAGAGCCGGAATGATCGCACTGTGAAGGCGACTAAGATGGACCCAGACGGTGTTGATATTCAAGAGACGTGATGAATGGTTGTTAAGCACAAACAATTGTTGAACAAATGCGAAGAGAAAGTGCTGACTGTGGCAGGAGGAGTAACACAGTAAAAATGCTGCTCCTGCATGACAGACCGCAGTAATTGCCGGGCATAGATACATACAAGAGGAAAAACAGGAAATACTCAGATGACTCAGAAGACATCCGTGGAGAGAGGAAGAGCATCTAATGTCACAAAGGGATGATCTTAACAAAGCTCCGATGCTGGTAAAGCTAATACACGATGTGGCCCCGTTTCACTAAGTGCTAGCAAGCAAACACTGGTGTTGTACCGCACTCTGCATTGGAGTGTAACCTGGCGCGTCAGCGCACCTGGACTTTGCTGCAGCATCAGTTCCTGACGAACATTTATTGTTCAACAAAAATAACCAAAGTTGGTTACCTATTTATGTCCTCCTGCTGTCGAGATGGCAGCTATATTTACAAACGTCGTGACTGTAGAGATGCCAGCTTCGACTCAACATATCTCAACTAACGACTCTGTGAGATTGTTCCATACACGCATCGCCGTCTGGGTGTGGATTCCTCCCGGTAGGTTCCTTATAAACCTTGCCCTCTCACCATAAACCCATGACCTTTGTTTCTTGATTCCCTGTCCTGGGTAAAATACCATGTGCATTCAACATATCTCTTTCCATTTTACGCCTTTGTGATCACCTCTCGGCTTCCTGCGCTCCAAGGAATAAAGTTATCATCACTCGGTATAGCTCAGGGAAATAATACCGAAGCACTGCTCTCACTACTGACGGTGATCGCACGAATGGAGTAACGTGCGCACATTTGTCCGGGAGTCATAGAGTCACACAGCAGAGAAAGGAGCCAAGCAACTATGTCTATGCTATCCATTTACGAAATCCCATTTACTAGCACCTGATCCACAGAATATCATGCCCTGATACTATACATTGTAAGGATGGAGATCCTTACCTACAATGCGATGTAGAGGCTGAAGTTGAGATTGATCCCTCGGATGAAGGAGCTGCCAAATGAACCACAATTGATCACATCATCTGCGCTGTGCAGTTTGGAAGAATACAAGTGAATTGAATGACACTGTAAATGAGGGATTCTGCGAGGCCTGGACGGGATAGATGTTGAAACCATTGTACAACCGATATATGGGTAGTGACTTTAGGACACAAGTTTCGCAGTAAGTATTTACCATCGAGAGACTTGTGATGAGAAGCTATTTACGCTTGCAAATATATCTGAACCTCCAGTACCCCGTACATCAGAATATAAGTGATGATAACTCATTACGTTCAAACAGGGCTGGGTCAAATGTGTTTGTGGACAATAGGCAAATGAATACTAATGTGAGCAGCTATGGATTAATATAAATTCCCTTTTAATATATAGTTCCCTTTTAATATTGAAAATAGGAATCGCCTCGCACTACATTATGCATTCGGCAGTGTACGTCTATGTGATAGGGGTTAGAGTGTCGATCTTCTATAAACGCAGGGACAGAGACATCTTCACCTACTCTACCCCTCAATGCTCGATTTTAGCACCAACAGTCCTCAGTCAGTGAGGACAGGTTACACTTCCTCCAGAATAACACCGGAGCCCTGCAAGGATTCGTTTTCAGTCCACTGCTATACCTCCCTTACCTGGAGTACAAGCCCAAATCTGCACCAATTGTATGGAATTGAAAGTAGTTGAGAACAAGTTGCATGCGTTACACTTACCAACACTCTGTCGCGGGGCAAGCACATTGCTGCGGCATCCAAGAAGGCGCACTAACGCCTCTACTTCATGTGGAGTCTGAGGAAATGTTACATGTCAACAGTAACTCTTACAGTGTTGTCGGGAGGTACCTTAGACAGCATCCTGTCGGGTTGGACCGCATTTTGTATCGGGTACATGTCTGTCTAGACGGCGAGAAATTGCAGGGAGTTATAAATGTAGGTTATTCCATCACACGGACCAGACGTTCCACCATTGACTCCATCGACACAACATGTTGCCTCGAAAAGAAAACGGCCAACGTAATCGAAGAATTGTCCAAACCTGTCAGTTCTTCTTCCGCTACTCAAGTCATGCACAAGGTATTTAAGCTTTTAAGCGAACACTACCGGATAAAGCAGTAGGTTATTTTCGTTTGTTATCAGGGTTCTGAACGGTCCCTCCATAGATTAGGGTACTGTTCAATTCGCCTCTACACCATTGCGGATATCAGACGGTATATCAAAATGCTGGAATAAATTAGGGGGTCAGGCAGCATCTCAAGAGAGAATGAATTGGTGACGTTTCAGGTCGAGGTCCTTCTTCAGACTGATGTCTGGGGAGGAGGCGGGACTAAGATAGGATGTAGTAGGAGACAGGAGAACAGAGGGAGAACCGGGAAGGGGAGGGGAAAGAGAGGGAGAGAGGAAGTATCTGAAGTTAGAGAAATCAATGTCCATACCGCTGGGGTGTAAGCTGCCCAAGTGAAATACCCTCTGTCATTACGGATACTAGAAATTAGCGAAGTAATTGATGCACTGTAATACGTACCAATGCTTCGAACTATATTCTGCACTCTATATCTTCCACATTGCTCTGTCTCTTGCCATAGAGTTATCGAATCCTACAGCACGGTAACAGGCCTTCTAGCCAGATTGCCATGCGGACCAATGTGCCCCAACTACGCTAATCCCTCCTCTCCTTCTTGCATCCACGTTACTCTAAATCTAACCGATTCATGAAGGAGTCTTACTGTCTTTGTCACAATTTCTGCCTCAAATACCTCCCCTGGCAATTCATTTTCTATGTGACTCCATATCTCCACCATCTTACGTCCACGAGTTTGAACTGCTACTGTCTATATATGGTATATCTGATGTGTCTGGATACCATGCAAAAAAAGCATTTTACTGTAGCTCGGCACATGGAACAATATTAAACTTAAACCTGAATCTAAAACCTAAAACGACTCTCATCTTAATTGTTTACAACAACGCGATCCCAGCGGGATGTTTCATGGCTTACAGAAGCATTGCATCATCCATTGTCCCAGACGTGCACTTCAGCAGACTTAATTAACATGTTTTTAACAAATTCATTGCTTTGTGTTTTCACATAACTCGAAATCTCCAACTGCACTTGTCCGATTCGATAGAGAGCAGAATTAAGCAATGTGGTTTGAGCAAATGTTGTTCATTCTCACAAATAGACGGACAATTCAGGGATTAATGGAAATAGCCAACAATAATCTGCATTCTGTATCTTCCTCCTCGCTTCATCTGCAGGACGTAATCTGATTGTAAATATGTATGGCATATCTGAACTGAATGGACAGCGTGCAAAGCGACGTTTTTCACTGTATCTCGGAACGTGACGGCAAGCAGAACCTCACCAAGGCTAATGATCTGACGTAAGTAACAACTATGATGTCTACTAAGATTGTCCATGAAACACAAACAGAATTGATATTGAAAACAAGGTGTGGAATGGGGGTTATCTACAAATTAACTGTTGGACAAATGCGAAGATAAGGAGAGGAGTGGGCACATGTGGATGATCACACGAAAACACCTGATACTGTATAGTGGGCCGTACTAATTGCCGGGCATCTGCAATACAGGAGTACATACATTCAGAAAACTCAGATGACGTCCGTGCAGGAAGCAAAGTCATGTCAGAAGTGAATGATCTTATCAAAGTTTGAACCATGTCCCCAGCACCCTCTTTGCGTCAAGTCTCCCCTTCAGATTCCTCGTAAATCTTGCCCCTCTCATCTTAAACCTATGAAATCTGATTTTTGATTCTTCACCCTGGATAAAAAGACTGCATTTATCCTATCTATTCTTCTCATGATTTTACATACTTCCATATCATCAACACTCAGCTTCCTTCGCTCCAGGGAATAAAGTCCTCACCATCCCAGCTCGGACACACAAGGAAATCGCAATACGGTCCTGCTATAACTAATGACGGTGCTAACACATGCGGAGAAACGTACAGAGACTGGACCAGGAGTCATAGTCATACAGCAGAGAAACAGGCCCAACAAATCTCCTTGTCAGTGCTATCCAAATACTCAATCACATTTACTAGCACTTGGTCCACAGAATATTATGCCCTGGCTCTCTATCTTTTAAAGAAGGCGATGCTTAAATTTGGAGCGGCGTAGAGCCAGAAGTCGAGATTTATCCCCAGCATAAAGTGGCTGTGAGACGACCAACAATTGATCAGATCCTCTGCTGTGTACAGTTGCAAAGACCAACAAGTGAATTTGTTGCCATTGATTTGTGGGACTTGCCCTAACGGAATAGACCTTCAGAGCATTAAGCAACGGGTATATGGATGATTACGTTAGGATCAGAAGATCAGAATATTAATTCACCTTGGAGTGACTGAGATGAGATGTAATTTATTCTCTCAGATATATCCGAATCTAGAGTACCCTCTACCCCAGAAAACGGTGATGCCAATTTATGAAATACAAACAGGGTTGGAGCGAAGTTCCTTGTGGACAAGAGGGAAATGAAAACTAATGTGGCCAGGTAAGGAAATTAACTCGAGACCAGGATGAGTTTGATAATTATGGTAGTAAAGGTCTGCACAGGCCTGAGCTTGATATTGTGTGCGTGTGGCCGTGTGGCCTTGTGTACCTGTGTCCAGATTGGGGGGGGGTGGGGAGGGTAAGGGGTTTGTGTCCGTGTGTCCGTGTGTACCTGTGTCCACAATGGGGGGTGGGGAGGGGAAGGGGTTTTATGGCCGTGTGTACCTGTGCCCACAATGGGGGGGGGGAGTGGGGAGTGGAGGGGTTTCTGGCCGTGTGTAACTGTGTCCACAGTGGGGATGGGTTGTGGGGAGGGAGGGTTTTGTGGCCGTGTAGCCGTGAGTACCCGTGTCCAGAGTGGGGGGTGGGGAGGGGTTGTGTGGCCTTGTGGCCGTGTGTACCTGTGTCCGCAGTGGAGGGTGGGGAGGAGAGCGGTTTGTGGCCGCGTGGACGTGTGCACCTGTGTCCGCAGTGGAGGGTGGGGAGGGGGGTTGCGGCAGTGTGGCCGTGTGTACCTGTGTCCAGGGCCTAGGTATGAGCTCCGCCCTCTGCCACTGCTTCCTCGGCTCCATGGCCCACGGACCTCAGTCAGTGACGATAGGTGATAACATCCCCTCCATAAAGACTCTCAACGCCGGCGCCCCGCAAGGATGATTTATCCGTCCCCTACGATTCTCTCTTCACACTCTCACTGTTCTCTCTAATTTCGTCAACAGGTTTGTTGATGACAACCTGTGATGGGCCGGGTCAGGGACAATGACGAGGAGGAGTTCAGGAAAGAGATGTTGAACTTACTCACATTGTGTCAGAACAATAGCCTCTCCCTCAATGTCATCAAGACGTAGAGGCTAGTTATTAAATTCTGGAAGCATGGCGAAGTGCATGCGCAATCAAGCTCACTCCTTTGTTAGTGGATATCGTTGAGCTTCAAGTTGCTTGGCGTTAATATCAGCACCGATGTGTCTTGGATTAACCATGCGGATCAGACGGGCGAGAAGGCACACTCGTCTTCTTGAGGAGATTCGCACAGCTTCTTGAAACCTCCACAGATGCACCATTGAAAAGCATAAGGTGAGGATGGACCACAGACTGGTTTGGGAATAGTTCTGCCCAAGAGAACAAAAATTTGCAGAGATATTTTCACAAGGTTTCGTTTTCAGTCCGCTACCATACTTCCTTCACACTCGCGACCATGCGGCCAAACCCAAACAAAGGGTTGACATGGATTGAAAATTGGTTGGCAGCCAGGAAGCAAAGATTAGGAGTAAACGGGTCCTTTTCAGAATGGCAGGCAGCGGCGAATGGAGTGCCGCAAGGCTCTGTGTTGGGGCCTCAACAGTTTACTATATATATTAATGATTTGGAAGAGGGAATTAGAAGCAACACTCGCAAGTCTGCGGACGACACAAAGCTGGGTGGCAGTGTGAACTGTTAAGAGGAGGTTAGGAGGTTGCAGGGTGACATGGACAGGTTGAGTGAGTGGGCAGATGCGTGGTAGATGCAATATAATATAGATAAATGTGAGGTTATCCACTTTGGAGACAAAAACAAGGAGGCAGATTATTACCTAAATGGTGTTAGGTTAGGTAAGGGGGAGGTGCAGAGGGACCTGGGTGTCCTCGTACACCAGTCACTGAAAGTTGGCGTGCAGGTACAGCAGGCAGTGAAGAAAGGTAACGGCATTTTGGCCTTCATAATGAGAGGATTTCAGTATAGGCGTAAAGAGGTTCTTCTGCAGTTGTATAGTCCCTGGTAAGACCACATTTGGAGTATTGTGTACAGTTTTGCTCTCCTAATTTCAGGAAGGACATCCTTGTAATTGAGGCAGTGCAGCGTAGGTTCATGAGATTGATCTCCAGGATAGCGGGACTGTCACATGAGAAAAGATTGAAAAGACTAGGCTTGTATTCAATGGAGTTTAGAAGGATGAGAGGGGATCATATAGAAACATATAAAATTATATAAAGACTGGACAAGCTAGATGCAGGATAAATGTTCCCAATGTTGGGAGAGTCCAGAACCAGGGGCACAGTCTTCGAATAAAGGGGAGGCCATTTAAAACTGAGGTGAGAAGGAACTTTTTCACCCAGAGTTGTGAATTTGTGGAATTTTCTGCCACAGAAGGCAGTAGAAGCCAAATCACTGGATGGATTTAAGAGAGAGTTAGATAGAGCACTAGGGGTTAGTGGAATCAAGGGGTATGGGAAGAAGGCAAGCACGGGTTATTGATTGGGGACGAACAGCCGCGACAATGAATGGCAGTGCTGGCACGAATGGAAGAATGGCCTCCTGCTGCACCTATTTTCCATGTTTCGATGTTCCTAAACTCGGCTCTCATATTATCGACCTCTTTGCAGGTGAAAATTTTGAGATGGGTCGAACGCGAGGAGACGGCGTATAAAGCGAAAATAGTAAAATTAGTGACATGGTGTCAGGACATAAACCCCTCTTTCAATATCAGCAAGTTGAAATATGTAGTTAATGACTTCATAAAGCTTGATGGAGTACTGGTCGAAATGTGCAAGAATGGTTCGTGATGACATTCTTGCTATTGAGGGAGTTCATGAGGTTAATTCCGGGATGGCGGGACTGTCATATGATGAACGAATGGAGAGACTGGGCATGTATTCCCTGGAATTTATAAGGATGAGCGGGGATCTCATGGAAGCATATAAAAGTATTGAGGGATTGGACACGATAGATACAGGAAAAATGGTCTCGATGTTCGGGGAGTCCAGAATCAGGGACCACAGTTTAAGAATAAGGAGTAGGCCATTGAGAACTGAGATGAAGGGTTTTTTCCACAGACAGTTGTGAATTTGTGGTATTCTCTGCCTCAGAATGCAGTGGAGGCCGATTCACTGGATGCATTTAAAAGGGAGTTCGCTGGAGCTATTACGGCTAGCGGAATGAAGGCTTATGGGGAGAAGGGAGGGACGAGGTACTGATTGTCGATTATCAGCCATGATCACAATGAATGGCAGTGCTGGATCGAAAGGCCGAACGGCCTACTCCTGCGCCTATTGTCTATGTGTATGTGTCTATGTATCCACACAGAGGCCATTGGACATATTCACTCACGAAGACACTTACACATTGACGTACTCACACTTGCTCACACGTTCCCATATACTCACGAAAACTCGCACATTCTTACACATTTACAGAAACAAAGTTATATTCGATTGCACACACCAACAAACTCACCACACACAAATACTTACACGCTAACTCATATCAATGCAAATGTATACAGCAATGACACTCCCAGCAACACTCGCACACTCTCACACACTGATATTCTTGAACAAACACAGTCATTGTCTCTACACAAATGCTGTCACACAAGCGTGAGCACACACATTCACACAATCAAACCCAGTCAAGCACACACACACACACACCCACACCCGAATACAACAACATGCACACAATCACATGCACTGAAATTGTCTCCCATGTATTGTGACATACAATCACACACGCACACGCACTCACACTGACAGACCTATATACATACTACCACAAACAGACACGCACTCCTTCGCACACACGCACTAACGCACTCACCGGCACACACTTATTCGACACCATCATATTACATAGAAAATAAGTAAAGGAGGAGGCAATTTGGCCCTTTGAGTCATCACCGCTCAAACACTCACAAGCTTTCTCACTATCAAAAAATTACATACACAAACATTCACACAATCTCACAGTCAAACAGCCACATACTTACTCACACATAGAAACACTGTCACTCACAAACCCCCACGCACGCTCACACTCAGACACAGATGCATTCAATTGCACTTGCACCCACACTTACTAACGCGCACACACTCACATGCACACTCGCGTACTCTTGCAGACACAAATACAGGCACTCTTACAAACTCTGCCGTACCCTCACACGCAGATCCGCATGCACACTTGCAAATTTTTGGATTCCGAAGGCTCCCGGTGTGCTGGCGGCGATCAGCGCAGCGCGGCCGGGAGTGTTCCCGTTAAGCGGATCCAAGCCCTTCAGTCGGCCCAGAAGCCCGGCTCGCCCACCGCCGACGGCGATGGGAGCCGCGCCTCAGGAGCGAGGTGGGAGCCGCGAGCAACCGCAGAGAGCGAGGTGGGCCGTCGGAGAGCGAAGAACGCCGCCGAGAACAAAGGGGCGACCCGCGTTGCGGCGCCAGGCAGGAGATAGAACTATTCGGCCAACGTTTGTAAGTTTGTGGCGGAAAAATGTGGCGACACTTGTGTACTGCCTAGGTGAGGTCTGCTACATGATATTACCGGGTTGTCTGCAAAACAAAGCATTTCTCTCTACCTGGGTACATTTGACAATAAAGTATCATTTCATCATTGAAATTCTTGCAAACGCATACAATTACACACACACCAACTGATTTGCACAATGTCACACATTCACACTCGCATACACGTGCTAACATACCTACGCAGAGTCCCACACATTCACACTGTCACGCACAAACAACCAATGCAAGTCAGGCTGCAAATCTGGAGAAGGTTAGTTTCGTTTGATTTCTATCACGTTCACCGAGGGACAGTGAAAAGCGTTGGATAAATGCTAACAGGTCAACTGTAAACACAATACATGATTACAATGGAGCCATTTACAGTGTATAGATACGTGGTAAGGGGATAAATTTAGTGCAAAGTAAAGCCAGGAAAATCCGTTCAAGAACATTCCAAGTGCAACCAAAGTATTAGATAGTTCAGCACTCCTCTCCGGTTGCGGTAGTATGATTCAGTTGCCTGATAACGGCTGGGAAGAAACTGTCCATGAAGCTGGAGGCGTGTATTTTCACACTTCTATACCGTTTGTCCGATGGGAGGGAGGAGAAGCAGGAGTGGCCAGTGTGCGACTCATCCTTGATTATGCTGCTGGACTTGTCAATATAAGCGAGGTTGCTTTGTGCGGTGGTATGGACAATGCACAGCAATTTCTTGCGTTCTTGTATGGAGCTGTTCCCAAACCAAGCTGTGATGCACCATGATAAACTACTTTCTCTAGTGCATCTGTAGAGGTTGGTGAGAGATGTAGGGAACATTGCAAACTACCTCGGCATTCTAAGAACATTGGTAGGTGACGTTTCGGTTCGGGACACTTCTTGAGACTGGTTGTGGTGGATAGGGGTTGAAGGCTGGAACAACTGGAGACGGGGCAAAGCGAGTTGAATGATGAGTGGATACAAGTAAATAGCGGTTTCATAGTTAGGTGGTTGAGACCAGAGGTTAAAAGATAAAAAGTGTGAGATAAGGATTGCAGAGGATGGAATTATAAAGACGAGAGGAAGGAATATCAGTGGAAGGGGAGGTAGAACGGATGAACTGGTGCGAGCCCGGGTGAGGCACGAGGAAGAGTGAGGGAAAGCGGGAATATGCACGTTAGTTTCTTAACATTGGATAATTCAATGTTCGTCCAATTAGGTTATAAAGTACCAAAGCGGAATATCAAGTGTCGTTTTTTCAAGTGGCGTTATTGCCTCACTCTGGCAATGGAGGCGGCCCAAGACAGAAAGGTCAGTGTGGGAAGGGGAGTTATAACGATTAGCAACGGGGAGATCCGGCAGGCCTTGGCGGAACGAGGGTAAGTGTTCGACGAAACGGTCGCCGAGTGTCCACTTGACCACGCCGATGTAAAGGAGGCCAGGCCTGGAAAAGCGCATGCAGTAGATGAGATTAGAGGAGGAGCAGGTGAACATCTGTCTCCACCTGGAAGAGGTGATGGAGTTTGAGGGGAAGTGTAGAGAGACAGCTGTTACATCCCATGGTATCTAACCGTTTTAACTACACTTCATAAGAAAGGCGTTGGAGAGAGAAGTGAGGGCGAGCAGGAAGAGAGTTGGGGAAAAGAGAGAGACAGATTGGGAGTACAAAGATGAAAGGGCGAGATGGCGGAGAAGAGGAAGGTGGAAGAGATGGAGGGAGAGTGAATTATGAAAGGGAGAGTGGGAAGATGAGGAGAGGGGGAGTTCAGAGCGTGTGGGTTGGCAAAAGGGAGAGAGGGAAGAATTAGAGAGATACCGAGAAACGGAGAGACATGCAGTGAGAGTGAGCGGGGAGGGAGGGGTAGGTGGAGAGAGTTTGACAGAGAGAGGGCGGCGCAGAGAGGGAGAATAGAGAGTGCAGGAGGAGAGTAACAGTTCAGAGCCAGGAGAGCAGTAAGGATGGAGGGAGAGAGAAAGACAGGAGGGAGCTGTGCTCCATCATTCGCTGTTTTATCCAAGTTTAGGACAATTCTGAGGCGGTAATATTTCTGCTCTCCGAATGTGGTGAGACTTAGGCATGTTCCTCCTCAGAGGTGATGAAGGCAGAGAATTGTATTGTCGCAAGGCAGTCAGATCCATTCCAGGCATTTTAGTGCGAGGCCATCTGTTGAAATAATGACTAAACCTGCGGTCAAAGGTCACCTAGTCCTTCAAACTGGGCAACAGAAGCGCTGAGAGGGTTCCTGGAATTTGGGATTTCCTTGCGGAGACAATATCCCCTTTGCTGGAACAATGCGGCTCCCCGTTTCCATCCGTCAGTATCACCACAATTCCCAGTCTTTAGAATTTCTCAATCAATTCCCTCAATAAATCACGACCTGTATCAGCAGGGATTTTACTTGGGTGATGTAATCAGTTTGTGAATAATTTCAAAATCTCTATTTTTAATTCTGTTGAAACTTCTCTGTCCCGGTGGAGACGGGAAATGGTATAAAATCTCCGGGAATGTTCTGCCGCAGCATTTCATTCCGAGAGATTACCGGTAGCTCACGGGGATTGGTCGCTGGACAGAGAAAATGGGGGAAAAGCTTTGGGAATATCGGCGTGTGGAGAAAATCTTGTACGTGATTATTGCTGCCGTTGGAGTCCCTGGTAAGTGAGCAGAACAATTCAAGTTTTATAACCCCGTCTGTTAACCTGTGTAGACCTGATTCTGCTCATATTGCAATATTTCTAACTGATGATTGTTGTACAAGAATATGTGAACCATATCAATCCTTATCCGTTAAATATATTACAATGAACTGTTTGTTCTCATTTTCAGACAGCCGAAACTAACCCTCATTTCCTCTTACTGCTGGGACCCACTAGAATGTTTTTCTTGCCTTCAGTGGGACCTTGCCCAGAGTTGTCCCAGTGCTCGGGACAGGCAGCTCTCCGGGACGGAGTGACTGGGAGGGATTTTACATTGTGAAGTTCACTGTGTCTGAGTTATTGATCAGAGTTAACACCCGCTCTTTTTTTCATTATTAATTTTATTTAAATTTTAACAAAACAAATACATGTTTAAACTCATATAGTACGCGATGGTACCTACATTATAAATTCGATTATACATTTTAAATTCGATTATACTTGTATTGTTCTGTATTATCTCCCCACCCACAACCCCCCTCCCCCCCCCCCCACCCCCCAGTTAGAAAAAAGAGGAAAAAGGAGAAGGAGAAAGATTTTTTTTTTTAAATTAAAAAGGAAAGAAAGAAAGAAAGAAGAAAGAAGGAAACCTGGAGACAAGAAGGAAACACTTCCGGCTAATTTCTTATTAAATTCTTTTTAAGGGTATCAAAACAATCCTGAAATTAAATACGTGTGGCGGCACTTAACGGCTTCGGCTCGCTGGCAGTCTGTTCGTCTTTTTCCCTTTTTTTGTTGTGTGTCGGTGTTGGGATGGTTTTTGTTTTTGTTTTTTGGCTGTGTATGTGTGGGGGGTGGGGTGGGGTGGGGTGGGGTGGCGGGGGAAACCTTTCCTTTTTAGGTCTCTTCCTCAATGCGCGAGGCGCGGTTCGGCCGCGGGCCTTCCATCGCCCGTGGGGCCTTCCATCGCCCGTGGGGCCTTCCATCGCCCGGTGCGGCTCGGCCGCTGGACTTTACACCGCTGGTGCGGCTCGGCCGCGGGACCTAACATCGCCCGGCGCGGCCGCGGGACGGTTCAGCGCCAGGTGCGGCTCGGCCGCGGGGCCTTCCATCGCCCGGCGCGACTCGGCCGCGGGACTTTACATCGCTGGTGCGGCTCGGCCGCGGGACCTAACATCGCCCGGTGCGGCTCGGCCGCGGGACTTAGCAGCGCACGGTACGGCCGCGGGGCCTTCCATCGCCCGGCTCGGTCACGGGACGTTTCAGCACCCGGTAAGGCTCGGCCGCGGGGCCTTCAATCGCCCGGCTCGGCCGCGGGACTTTTCAGCGCCCGGTGCGGCTCGGCCGTGGGGACTTCCATCCCCTTGCGGGGACTGTGCGGGTCGGTCGGGGACGAGCTGTCTGTCCGTGTGCGTGGGGAAGAGAGTGGAAGTTTTGTTGCCTCCATCACAGTGAGGGGGTGTTTGGAGTCACTGTGATGGATGTTTGTTTTGGGGACATGTGTCTTTTGTTCTTTTTTTTTTGTGTGACTGCAATTTCGTTCGGTACCTCGGTACCGAATGACAAATAAAGCTCTGTATTCCTGTATTCTGTATTCCTGTATTCTGTATTCCTGTATTCTGTATTTCCAATTATTAATCCTAGTTTTAAAGTGAATGGTTCCAAAGTTTCCAAAAGAAATCATATTTATTTCTCAGATTATAAGTAGCTTTTTCAAATGGGATACAACTACGCATTTCTGCATACCATCTTGCAATTCTTATTTCATTGTGATCTTTCCAAGTGACCGCCATACATTTTTTTGCTATTGCTATTGCTATGTTGAGAAATCTTTCCTGATATTTATCTAAAATTAATCTTGGTAATATTCCTTTAGTATCTCCCAATAAAAACAACCTTGAATCCAATGGTATGATCTTATTCATCAATTGTTCCAAAAAGTTTTTTAGGTCTTTCCAAAAAGGAGTTACCTTCGGACATGCCCATGTGGAGTGTAAACAAGTACCCACATCCTGGTTGCATCTAAAACAAATTTCAGGTAAATTTGGATTTAAATTGTTTAATTTTTTCGGAGTTAAATATAATTGATGTAAAGAATTATATTGTACTAAACTATATCTCACATTAATAGTATTTTTCATACTTTATAAACATAATCTTTCCCAACTTGGTTCATCAATGCTAATATTCAGATCTGTTTCCCATCTTTGTCTTGATGTTTGAATTCCTGTCTTTGGACGAGATTTTTGTAACAATTTATACATTGAAGATATAATTTTTTTAGTTCCCTTGCCCTGAATCAGGGATTCAATTCCTTTAATTTGAAATAAAAACATTGAATTACCTAACTTTTCCCTTAAAAAAGATTGTAATTGATAATAGAAAAAAATACTATTCCCTGGAATTTGATATTTGTTTCTCAATTGGGAAAATGTCAAAAAATTATTTCCTTCATAGCAATCTCCTATATGTTTAATACCCTTCTGTTCCCAGACTTGTAATATTTGATTATACCAAGCAAACGGCAGTAATCTATTTTTTACTAATAGAGTTTTAGCTGTTAGAAAAAATCTTTTATCATTAGCTTTAACTGTTTTCAACAATATATTAATTAAATGTTTTAGCAAAAGTGACTCTTGATCCTTAACTAATAGCTTCGCTTCCCATTTATATATAAATTCTTCTGTGCATAGTTCTTTTATTTTATCCATTTCAATTTTAACCCATGCTGTTTTTCCACCCTCTTGATAAAAGGATGAAATAAAACTAATTTTTTGCTGCCAGATAGTAATTTTTAAAATTTGGTAATTGCAGTCCACCTAATTCAAATGTCCATGTTAATTTTTCCAGAGACACTCTTGGCGTTTTACCATTCCAACGAAAATTTCTCACAATTTTATTCAATTCTAGAAAAAAATTATTTGGTAAAGGTATAGGCAGTGTTTGGAATAAATACTGTAACATCGGAAAAATATTCATCTTAATACAGTTCACTCTCCCTAGCAATGTAATTGGAAGATTCTTCCATTTCTTCAAGTCCTCCTCAATTTTTTTAATCAGTGGTTTATAATTTAGTTTATACAGATTATTTAACTTATTATCTACTTTAACCCCTTGGTACTTCATGCCTTCTTTTTGCCATTTAAACTGACTTTCTCTTTTACATTGATCATAATTACCTTCAGAAAGAGGCATTATTTCAGTTTTATCTTTATTAATTTTGTATCCTGATACTTTCCCATATTCTTCCAATCTGAAATATAATTTTCTTAAGGATTCCAATGGTCTAGTAAGACAAATTAAAACATCATCTGCAAATAAAGTAATTTTGTGATTTTCCTGATTAACTTTAAATCCTTCAATGTCTAAATCTGATCTTATTAGCTCTGCCAGAGGTTCAATGGCCAATACAAATAAAGCCGGTGACAAGGGACATCCCTGTCTACTCGATCTTTCCAAATTAAATGATTGAGAAGATTGGCCATTTGTCACCACTTTGGCTTTAGGTTGTTTATAAAGAGCTTTTACCCAGTTAATGAAACCATTTCCCAATCCGTACTTCTCTAATACTTTAAATAAAAAATCCCATTCTAGCCTGTCAAACGCCTTTTCAGCATCTAAAGCAACTGCTACGCTCAATTCCTTTTTTTTCTGTGCTAAATGTAAAATACTTATAAATCTTGCTACATTATCAGATATTTTCCTTTTTTTGACAAATCCAGTTTGGTGCTCTTTAACCAGCTTCGGTAAATATTCTGCCAATCTCCTTGCCAAAAGTTTAGCAACTATTTTATAATCTGCATTCAACAATGATATTGGTCTATAAGAAGATACATTTAAAGGGTCTTTCCCTTTTTTTTGAATTACGGTTATAATTGCCAGAGAGAAGGATTCTGGTAATGTAGAAGTTTTTTTCCGCTTGATGTATCACTTCCATAAATACTGGTAACAACAAATCTTTAATTTTTTTATAGAACTCAGGCGGGAAACCATCTTCCCCTGGAGATTTATTACTTGGTAAAGAATATAATACGTCCTCCACTTCTCTCAAAGTAAAGGAGGCATTTAGTCCCATCTGCTCCTCATTAGAGATTGTTGGTAATTGTATCTTGGATAAAAAAATATTTATCTTAATTTCAGCCTTTTCAGATTCAGAATGGTACAGATTAGTGTAGAATTGCTTAAATACCTCATTAATTTCTCTAGGTTTATAAGTAATAATATTTTGATCTGTTCTAATTGAATTTATTGTTCTTAATATTTGTTCTTCTTTCAGTTGCCATGCCAATACCTTGTGCGCTCTTTCTCCTAATTCATAATATCTTTGGTTAGTTCGTAATATTCGTTTTTCTGTTCTGTAAGTATGTAAAGTATTGTATTGAAATTTTTTATTTGCAAGTTGTATTTTTTTCGTATCTGAAGAAGTTTTCTGTAAGTCTTTTTCTAATACGGTGATTTCTTTTTCTAATCTTTCAGATTCCTTCCTATAGTCTTTCTTTATCTTAGACGAGTAGCTTATAATTTGGCCTCTCAAATAAGCCTTCATTGCATCCCATACAATAAATTTATCATCAACTGAATTTAAATTTGTTTCCAAAAATAATTCAATTTGTCCTCGAATAAAATCACAAAAGTCTTGCCTTTTCAATAGTAAAGAGTTGAGTCTCCATCTATACACTGACTGTTCTTTATCTGGCATCGTAATTTTCATGAGTGATCCGATAACAATCTAGCCTTGTAATCTATTTGTATTATTCTACCCCTTAATTGAGCTGAAATCAAAAATAGATCTATTCTAGAATATGTATCATGTCTATTGGAATAAAAGGAGTAGTCTCTTTCCCTGGGATGGCTTTTCCTCCAAACATCTATTAAATTTAAAATTTCCATTAAATTCAAGGTTGTCTTCGCTGCTCTTGTCCTTGTTGTTGTCCTTGATGATCTATCCATTACTGGATCTAAACAAAAATTGAAATCTCCCCCTATCAATATATTTTCATGTGCTTCCGCCAGATTTAAAAAGGTACCCTGCACAAACTTCTCATCCGCTCTTGTGGACATGTCGCTGTGGAGTCTGTCACAGTCGGATTCCACCGCCTGTTGGTCAATAATTGGATCGATCCTCTAAACCAGTGGCCGCGGATCTACCGGGGTGCGGTGTTATCAATTTGAACACACTGTGGAATGAATCCATTAAAAGAGCCAGTCTGCTCCCCATCAGATGCTGAGTTCCCACAGCCCTGGTTAAACGCGGCCGGTCATGGTTAACTCTGTGAAACCGGTCCCATCAGAGACTGTTAGTTGGGTTAACTGTAGATAATAGACAATAGACAATAGACAATAGGTGCAGGAGGAGGCCATTCGGCCATTCGAGCCAGCACCGCCATTCAATGTGATCATGGCTGATCATTCTCAATCAGTACCCCGTTCCTGCCTTCTTCCCATACCCACTGACTCCGCTCTCCTTAAGAGCTCTATCTAGCTCTCTCTTGAATGCATTCAGAGAATTGACCTCCACTGCCTTCCGAGGCAGAGAATTCCACAGATTCACAACTCTCTGACTGAAAAACTTTTTCCTCATCTTAATTCTAAATGGCCTACCTCTTATTCTTAAACTGTGGCCCCTTGTTCTGGACTCCCCCAACATTGGGAACATGTTTCCTGACTCTAACGTGTCCAACCCCTTAATAATCTTATACGTTGCGATAAGATCTCCACTCGTCCTTCTAACTTCTAAATTCCTAGCCCCCCAGTCTTTCAACATATGACACTCCCGCTATTCCGGAAATTAACCTAGTTAGCCTACGCTGCACGCCCTCAATAGCAAGAATTTCCTTCTTCAAATTTGGAGACCAAAACTGCACACAGTACTCCAGGTGCCGTTTCACTCGGGCCCTGTACAACTCCAGAAGGACCTCTTTGCTCCTATATTCACCTCCTCTTGTTATGAAGGCCAACATTCCATTGGCTTTCTTCACTGCCTGCTGTACCTGCATGCTTCGTTTCATTGACTGATGCAGTAGGACACCCAGATCTATTTGAACGTCCCCTGTTCCTAACTTGACACAATTCACATAATACTCTGCCTTACAATTCTTACTGCCAAAGTGAATAACCTCACACATCCACATTAAACTTCATCTGCCGTGCATCCGCCCACTCACACAACCTGTCCAAGTCACTCTGCAACCTCATAGCATCTTCCCCACAGTTCACACTACCACCCAGCTTTCACCTTCAAATTTGCTAATGGCATTTTTAATCCCTTCATCCAAGTCAGGACCGGACCATTCCGCCTATTGTAGCGGGCGGCTGCTCGTTCCCTTCCCGCCCTTTACTCCGCCCGTCGGCTTATCTCTTCTCCCCTGAAATAGGCAGGTCGGGCACAGTCGGAGCCGGATCTGACATTGTTAAACTTGCAGCCGCGCACCGACTCCAACACTCCTGATCTTTAGCTGAACGTCGAACCGGTGTTCAGCCCCGGAGAACGAGTTCATTAATGACCAGTGCCCGTTCCCTTCCCTTTCCACAGTGAATTTAATGGCGATTGTGATCCTGTCCCGGGGAAAGTGCGGCCTCTCCACCTGCACCACTCGCTACCTGGTGGCCATGGCAGCGGCCGATCTACTGGTCCTTATCACCGACATCATTTTGCATCAGATCCGATATCATTACTTTTATTGGAGTTTCCTGTCCATCACCCCTGTGTGCAGTGTTTTCCTTGTACTGACGATTGCATCTACAGACTGTTCTGTCTGGTTCACCGTCACTTTCACCTTTGATCGCTTTGTCGCCATTTGTTGCCAGAAGCTGAAAACAAAATATTGCACCGGGAAAACTGCGGCTGCGGTTCTCGCAACAGCCGGCGTTCTGCTCTGTTTGAAAAACGTTCCCCGCTACTTCACACGAGAACCCTGGATAATCATCGACAATGTCCCGTGGGACTGTGTAACGGTGGACAGTTATTACACTGACCCCGGGTGGGTGGCATTTGACTGGCTCGACACGGTTTTAACTCCGCTCCTCCCTTTCGCTGTGATCCTGCTGCTCAACGCTCTGACAGTCCGGCACATTTTAGTGGCCAGTCGGGTCCGTCAGGGGCTGAGGGGTGAGAGCAAGGGGGAGAAGCGCAGTGACCCGGAGATGGAGAGCAGGAGGAGGTCTGTGGTTTTACTCTTCACCATCTCCGGCAGCTTCATCCTCCTGTGGCTGACGTATGTTGTTGACTTCTTCTATTATCAGATCACAGGAATTGGAAATGATATGAATGATTCTGAATGGATCTTTGAGTACGTCGGGTTTGTGCTTAAGAATCTCAGCTGCTGCACCAACACATTTATTTACGCGGCGACCCAGTCCAAGTTCAGGGAGCAGGTGAAGAGCGCGGTGAAATATCCGCTCACCTCAGCGCTGCGGCTCATTAATAAACCCCCGCCCTGAGCGCATCCCAGAGGGCGGCCGCAGTCTCTCCGCTCCGGGCTCCGGCTCCTCACATTCACCGTCGCATCTTCCAGCTGTCAGTCCCGGGCGGATGATCCCATCGCCGGCCCCGCTCCGGGACCCCCTGCCCCTCACATTCACCCAATCGCCCCGTCTCCCCCCGCACTGGCGATCTCTTTCTCTCTCTCTCTCCCTCTCTCCCTCTCTCCCTCTCTCCCTCTTCTACCCTCCACTTAAAAAAATTACAATAATTTAAACTAATATTTGATACCAACTCTCCCTCTCTCCCTCTTTCCCTCTCTCCCTCTCTCTCTCTCCCTCTCCCTCTTTCCCTCTCTCCCTCTCTCTCTCTTCTCTCTCTCTCTTTCTCTCTCTCTCTCTCTCTCTCTCTCTCTCTCTCTCTCTCTCTCTCTCTCTCTCTCTCTCTCTCTCTCTCTCTCTCTCTCTCTCTCTCTCTCTCTCTCTCTCTCTCTCTCTCTCTCTCTCTCTCTCCCTCCCTCTCCCTCTCCCTCTCCCTCTCTCCCTCTCCCTCTCTCCCTCTCCCTCTCTCCCTCTCTCTCTCTCTCTCTCTGTCGGTCGCTCGCTCTCTCTCTCTCTCTCTCTCTCTCTCTCTCTCTCTCTCTCTCTCTCTCTCTCTCTCTCTCTCTCTCTCTCTCTCTCTCTCTCTCTCTCTCTCTCTCTCACTCTCTCTCTCTCTCTCTCTCTCCCCTCTCCCCTCCCTCTCCCTCTCCCCCTCTCTCTCGCTCTCCCCCGCTCTCTCTCTCTCCCTCTATCCCTCTCTCCCTCCTTTATCTCTCTCTCTCCCTCCCCTCTCTCTGTCTCTTTCCCCCTCTCTCTCTCTCTCCGCTCTCTCGCTCTCCCCCTCTATCTCTCTCTCTCCCCCTCCATCTCTCCCTCACTCCCTCACTCCCTCTCTCCCTCTCTCCCTTTCTCTCTCTCTCTCTGGATAAGGGGTGGGTTGGGGGGATGGTGATATTTCGTGGTTACGGGGAGTAGTCGACCTTTTTGTTGTCCTCTGGTGGGAACAGGAGGCAAAAGTCATATTGAAACAGGCCGAAAACTCGCCCTCCTCTACCTGTTTCACTTTTCCCCTTTTTATTTCAGATGCAGCACGGAAACAGGCCATTCAGCCCACCGAGTCCGTTCCGACCAGCGACCGCCTGTTCACACATTTATTAATTTAGAGATATAGCGCGGAAACTAAACTAATATATGATACATTCCACCCCTCTCTCTCCCCTTCTCTCTCTCTCTCACACTCACCCCATCTCACTCTCGTCCCTTCTGACAAAATATACTAAACTAAATTAAATAGCTCTTGGGGCTAGCGCAATCAAGGAATATGGGGAGAAGCAGGCACAGGTTCCTAATTGTGGATGACCTGCTATCATCACAATGAATGCTGGTGCTGGCACGAAGGGCCAAATGGCCTCCTCCTGCATCTATTTTCTACATTTCTGTGTTTCTATGTTTCTAAACTTCGTTTTAACTTCGTTCTCTCCCTCCCCTTCCTTTCCCCTCACTCTTTTCCTTCCTCATTCTCTCCCCCCTCCATTTTGTAAGAATACACTTACAATAAAAAATTTAACTAAACTAATATTTGATACAACCTCACCCCTCTCTCCCTTCTCTTTCTCATTCACTCCCCTCTCCCCCGTCTCTCTCTCCCGTCTCTCTCCCCCTCCAACCTCTTGCCCCTCACTCCCCTCTTTCTCTCCCCCTCTCTCTGCCCTCCCTCTATCTCTCACCTCTCTGCACTCTTCCCCCTCAGTCTCTCTCTCCCAGTCTCTCCCCCCTCCACTCTCTCTCTCTCCCCTCTCTCCCCTTCTCTCACTCCCCTGTCTCTTACCCTCCCCCTCTCTGCCCTCTGCCCTCTCTCCCTCTCTCTGCCCTCTCTCCCTCTTCCCTCTCTCCCATCTCTCTCACTCCCCTTTCTCCCTCTCCCACTCCCTCTCCCCCTCTCTCTCTGCCATCTCTCCCTCTCTCCCTCCACCCTCTTTCTCCCCCACACCACTTTATATAATCACTTACAATAATAAATTAAACTAATATTTGATCCCCCCCTCTCCCCCTCTCTGTCATGCTCTCTGTCCACTTTCTCCGATCTCACTCCCCCACTCACCCCTCTGTCTCTCCGTCTCTATCTGTCTCTCTCGCCTCCACTCTATCTCGCTCTTACCTTCTCTCCCCTATCTCTCTCTTTCTGGCCACTGTCTGAAACCTATCTCTCTCTTTCACTCTCCCTCTCTCTCCCGCCCCCCTATTTTTCTCCCTCTTTCTCTTTCTCCCTTCCATTTTGCAAGAATACATTTACCAAAAGAATTACACGAAACTAATATTTGATACCACCTCACCCCTCTCTCCCTCCCCCTCTCCACCCTCTTCGTTTCTCTCTCTCTTCCTTTCCCCTCTCTCCCCGACCAGTCTCCCGCCCTCTACTCTTTCTCTCCCTCTTTCTTTCTGCCCTCTCTTCCCTCTCTCTCACTGACCTCTCTCCCTCTCCCTCTCTTCGTCCCCTCTCTCTCCCTCTCTCTGTCTCTGCCCTCTCTCCCTCTCCTCTCTCTCCTATCTCTCTATCTCCCAGTCTATTGCCCCCACTCTCTCTCCCAACTCTATCCCCCTTCTCTCTCCTTCATCTTTCTCTCTCCCCATTCTCTCCCCCCCTTCACTATCATCCCCATCCTCTCGCTCTCCCTCTCTCTCCCCTTTCTCCATCTCTGTCTCTGTCCTCACCCCTTCTCACTCCCTCCTTATCCCCTGTCTCCCCTCCTCTCTCTCTCGCACCTCTTTCTACCCCGAATCTCTCCCCCTCCACTCTCTCCCCCGTCTCTCGCCCCTCTACTCCCTCTCTCATTCTCATCTCACTCCCCTTCTCTGCCCTCTCTCTCTCTCCCCTCTTTCTTTCCCCACTCTCCCCCCTCACTTTATGATACACTTACAATAATAAATTAAACTAATATTTGATCCGCCCTCTCCCCCTCTCTTTCCCATACTCACTCTCCACTTTCTCTCTCCCCTTTCTCTCTCCCATCTCTCTCTCTCCCTCACACCCCTCTCTTCCTCCCTCTATCTCTCTCTCTCCCCTCTGTCTTCCCCTCTCCCTCCCCTCTCCCCCCCACCCTCGTTCTGTTCCAAAACACCACCACCAATCCATTGTAGATGTTGACCATCATGTGGACTCTGGATAAAGGAGGGGATGTTTCGTAGATACGGGGAGGATACGGCCTTTTTGTTCTCTCCCCGTACTCCCACCCCTCCCTCTCCCTCTCCCCCCTCCAATTTATTATAATTATTTTACAAGAATAAAGCAAACTAATATTTGATACTCTCTCTCCCACTCCAACATGTAACAAACAAGTTGGGCCCAAACCTCTCCTGCATTGGTGCAGCACCCTCTCCTTCCCCTTCCTCTCACATCACAACCACCCCTCTCCCCTCCCCTTCCCTCTCCCTCTACCCCCCTCACCTCCCCCTCTCACCCCCCTCCTCCCCTCCCTCAATCCCTCCACTCTCCATCCCTAGTAGATAGATTTAAACTATAAAATGAGAATTAATTAAAAAATATAACACCAATTTCAATGAAACTTCTTCCATTTGCACCAAAGGGATAACAGTGAGCAAGGTGGGCCTAACATTGTCGCGCAATCCTGTACAGTTTTGGATGTAGTTCAGGAACAAACAAACAAACAAACGAGAGTTTTAGTATCAACAATAAATTAAACTAATATTTGTTATCCACTCTGTCTCCCTCCCCTTCCTTCACCCTCACTCTCCCCTCTTTCTCTCCCCCTCCTCTTTTAGGAATACATTTACAATAATAAATTAAACTAAACTAATATTTTATACAACCTCCCCCCACTCTCTCCCGCTCCCTCTCTCTCTCTCGCCCTCTCTACTTTCTCTTTCCCTCTCACTACCCTCTCCCTCTCTGTATCTCTCTCCCCTTTGAACAGAATAGAACAGAATAGCTTAATTGTCATTCGTTTTACCGAACGAGATTAAATTGCCAGCAGTCACAGAGCAAAAAAACAAAAAACACAAGACACACAACCCCAACACAAACATCCATCACAGTGACTCCAAACACCCCCTCACTGTGATGGAAGGCAAAAAAACTTCCTCTCTCTTCCCCAATGCCCCTACCACTGACAGACAGCTCGATCCCTACCGAGGCGATCGAGCCACACAGCCCCCGCAAGGAGATGGAAGGTCCCGCGGCCGAGCCGCACCGGGCGATGGAAGGTCCCGCGGCCGTACCGGGCGATGGAAGGCACCGGGGCTGAGCCGTACCGGGCGATGGAAGGCCCCGCGGCCGAGCCGCACCGGGCGATGGAAGGCCCCGCGGACGAGCCGCACCGGGCGATGGAAGGCCCCGCGGCCGAGCCGCAACGGGCGATGGAAGGCCCCGCGGCCGAGCCGTACCGGGCGATGGAAGGTCCCGTGGCCGAGCCGCACCGGGCGCTGTTAAGTCCCGTGGCCGAGCCGCACCGGGCGATGGAAGGCCCCGCGGCCGAGCCGTACCGGGCGATGGAAGGCCCCGCGGCCGAGCCGTACCGGGCGATGGAAGGCCCCGCGGCCGAGCCTCGCCCCCAGGAAGAGACCTAAATTTTTTTTTAAAAAGCCTTTGATTACGTTGGCTGATTTCTTTTCGAGCCAACGTGATGTGTAGATGGAGTCCATGGTGGAACGTCTGGTCAGTGTGATGGAGTGGCCTCCATTTATAACTCCCTGCAATTTCTCGCGGTCCAGACAGACATGTCCCCGATCATATAAGATTATTAAGGGATTGGACAAGCTGGAGGCAGGAAACATGTTCCCAATGTTGGGGGAGTCCAGAACCAGGGACTGCAGTTTAAAAATAAGAGGTAGGCCATTTGGAATGGAGATGAGGAAAACGTTTTTCACTCAGAGAGTTGTAAATCTGTGTAATTCTCTCCCTCAGAAGGCAGTGGAGGCCAATTCTCTGGACGCTTTCAACAGAGAGCTAGATAGAGCTCCTAAGGATAGCGGAGTCGGGAGTATGGGGAGAAGGCAGGAACGGGGTACTGATTGAGAATGATCAGCCATGATCACATTGAATGGCGGTGCTGGCTCGAAGGGCCAAATGGCCTACTCCTGCACCTATTGTCTATTGTCTATTTTCTATACACCAGTAATGCACATGCACGGTCATTAATACGGTTCGCGATACGGTATCAGGTGTTTTACTGTGATCTTCCT
>NW_027601302.1:31500-36500 GCF_053455715.1 Rhinoraja longicauda
GGACAGAGAGGGGAAATGAGAGAGAGAGGTGAGATAGAGGGGGAAGAGAGAAGAGGAAGAGAGGGGAGAGTTTAGTTTTTATTTTAACTTAGTTTATTTTATTTAGTCAAAAGAGAGGAGAAAGAGAAATGGGGTGGGGAAGAGAGAGAGGCGGGGAGACTGGGGAAGAGAGAGAGACGGGAGAAAAGGGAGAGAGGGAGATGGCAGAGGGAGGGGGAGAGAGAGGAAAGGTCGGGAGAGGGAGGGAAGGGGTGAGTGGGGAGAGAGAAAGCGGGGAGATGGTATCAAATATTAGTTTAGTTTAAATGATTAGTGTAAATGTAGTCTTATAAAATGGGGGGGGGGGGAAGGAAAAAGAAGTAGAGTAAGAGGGGAAAGAGAGTGAGGGGGAGGAAGGGGAGGGAGACAGAGTGGGTAACAAATATTCGTTTAATTTATTGTAGAATTTATTATAAAATGGAATGCGAGAAAGAATATCAAATATTCGTTTAGTTTAGAAACATAGAAACATAGAAAATAGGTGCAGGAGTAGGCCATTCGGCCCATCGAGCCTGTACGCACCGCCATTCAATATGATCATGGCTGATCATCCAGCTCAGTAGCCTTTACCTGCCTTCTCTCCATACCCCATGATCCCTTTAGCAAAAAGGGCCACATCTAACTCCCTCTTAAATATAGCCAATGAACTGGCCTCAACTACCTTCTGTGGCAGAGAATTCCACAGACTCACCACTCTCTGTGTGAAGAAATGTTTTCTCATCTCCGTCCTAAAAGACTTCCCCCTTATCCTTAAGCTGTGACCCCTGGTTCCGGACTCCCCCAACATCGGGAACAATCTTCCCGCATCTAGCCTCTCCAACCCCTTAAGATTTTATATGTTTCTATAAGATCCCCCCTCAGTCTTCTAACTTCCAGCGAGTACAAGCCCAGTCTATCCAGTCTCTCCTCATATGTAAGTCCCGCCATCCCAGGGATCAATCTGATAAACCTTCTCTGTACTCCCTCTAAGGCAAGAACGTCTTTCCTCAGGTTAGGAGACCAAAATATACACAATACTCCAGGTGCGGTCTCACCAAGGCCCTGTACAACTGCAGCAGAACCTCCCTGCTCCTAAACTCAAATCCTCTTGCTATGAATGCCAACATACCATTCGCTTTCTTCACTGCCTGCTGCACCTGCATGCTTGCTTTCAATGACTGGTGCACCATGACACCCAGGTCACGTTGCATCTCCCCTTCTCCTAATCGTTCACCATTCAGGTAATACTCTTCTTTCCTGTTCTTGCCGCCAAAGTGGATAACCTCACATTTATCCACATTATATTGCATCTGCCATGCATTTGCCCACTCGCCTAATCTATCCAAGTCACTCTGCAGCCTCCTAGCATCCTCCTCGCAGCTAACACTGCCACCCAGCTTCGTGTCATCCGCAAACTTAGAGATGTTGCATTCAATTCCCTCGTCCAAATCATTAATATACACTGTAAATAACTGGGGTCCCAGCACTGAGCCTTGCGGTACCCCACTAGTCACTGCCTGCCATTCCGAAAAGGACCCGTTTATTCCTACTCTTTGCTTCCTGTCCGCCAACCAATTTTCTATCCACCTCAAAACTGAACCCTCAATACCGTGTGCTTTAAGTTTGTACACCAATCTCCTATGTGGGACCTTGTCGAAGGGCTTCTGAAAGTCCAGATATAACACATCGACTGGTTCTCCCTTATCCACTCTACTAGTTACATCCTCGAAGAATTCTATAAGATTCGTCAGACATAATTTGTGAATTATTATTGTGAATTAATTTATTATTGTGAGGGGGAGGGGGAGAGAAAGGGGAGAGATTATTATTAGTTTAGAAGCATAGAAACGTAGAAAATAGGTGCAGGAGGAGGCCATTTGGCCCTTCGTGCCAACACCGCATTCATTGTTGAAATCTCACCTGTTCAGTACTGCCTTCAACCACTGAAGGTCACCTCACCTACTGTCTCCTTTCTCTGTTCATTTATTTATTTACTTATTTATCTATTTATTAATTTCCCTATGTTCTCAAAATCTCTGTAAAGCGTCTTTGAGTATATGAAAAGCGCTATATAAATAAAATGTATTATTATTATTATTATTATTGTGATCATGGCAGATCATCCACAATCAGTAACCTGTGCATGCTTCTCCCCATATTCCTTGATTCCGCTCGCCCCTGGAGCTCTTTAATTTAGTTTAGTTTATTTAGTCAAAGGAGAGGAGCGAGAGAGATGGGGTGAGTGTGAGAGAGAGAAGCGGAGAGTGAAAGGGGAGAGAGTGTATCACATTAGTCCGCGCGGGAATAGGTGACGCTTCGGGTCGAGACCCTTCTACAGACTGATGTCAGGGGGGCGGGACAAAGAAAGGATATAGGTGGAGACAGAAAGACAGTGGGAGAACTGGGAAGTGGAGGGGGAAATAGGAGAGAGACAGAAGAACTGTCTAAAGTTGGAGATTTCAATGTTCATACCGCTGGGCTGCAAGCTGCCCAAGCGAAATATGAGGTTCTGTTTCTCCAATTTCCGGTGGGCCTCACTATGGCACTGGAGGAGGCCCATGACAGAAAGGTCAGACCCGGTGGCTGAGCACTTCAACTCCCCCTCCCACTCACAGTCTGGCCTTTCTGAGAATTTCACTACTTCACAACTCTCTGGGTGAAAGAGTTTTTCCTCATCTCAGTACTAAATGGCCTACCCCAGATTCTTAAACTGTGGCACCTGGTTCTGGACTCCCCCAACATCGGAAACATGTTTCCTGCATCTCTTAATAATTGTATCTGTTTCTATAAGATCCCCTCTCATCCTTCTAAACTCCAGTGAACACAAGCCCAGTCGCTCCATTCTTTCATCATATGACAGTCCCGCCATCCTGCGAATTAACCTCGTGAAACTGCGCTGCATTCCATCAATAGCAAGAATGTCCTTCCACAAATTGGGAGACCAAATGTGCACACAATACCTCAGATGTGGTCTCACCAGGGCCCTGTACAACTGCAAAAGGATCTCTTTGCTCCTGTACTCAAATCCTCTCGTTGCGAAGGCTAACATGCCATTAGCTTTCTTCACTGCCTGCCATATCTGCATGCTTACTTTTAGTGACTGATCTACAAGGATTCCCAGGTCTTGTTGCACTTCCCCTTATCATAATCGGACACCATTCAGATAATAATCTGCCTTCTTGTTCTTGCCACCAACGTGGATAACCTCCCATTTATCCACATTACACTGCATCTGCCCACTCACCCAACCTATACAAGTCACCCTGCATCCTCATAGCATCTTTTTCACAGTTCATCATGCCACCCAGCTTTGTGTCATCTGCAAATCTGCTTATGTTACTTTTTATTCCTTCATCAAAATCATCTATATATGGATTGTAAATGGCTGTGGTCCCAGAACCGAGCCTTGCGGTACCCCATTAGTCACTGCCTGCCATTGCGAAAGGGACCCATTAATTCCTACTCTTTGTTTCCTATCTGCCAACCAATTTTCTATCCATGTCAATACACTGCCCCCTACACTACGTGCTCTAATTTTGCCCACTCATCTCCTGATTGCCCACTAATTGGCCACTAACCAGTGTCCTCATGTACCTGTCCAAATGTCGTAGTGTTATTACTATGGCACTCCCTATGATACTGTGCACCTCCATGAGATCACTGCTCTCTCTACTGAGCTCCATGGAATAAAGTCCTGGCGTGTCCAGCCTTTCCCTCGAGCTCCGAACCTTGTCTCCGGGCAACTTGTTCGATAATATATTCAGCGCTCTTTACAAATTAGTGGCATATTGCCCAAACACGGTGGCTAAAAATATGCACATTACTCCAAGTGCGTCCTCACTAACGTCTTGTCCAACTGAACATAACTTTCCAACTTTTAAATTTTATTCACTGGCTGATGAAGACAGTTCGCCAAAAAAACCTTCTCCACCACCCTATCCCCCTGTTACGTCCCTTTTTTTGCAACTATGTACTTTTGTTCTGTGATCCCTCTGCTCTACAACACTCCCCAGCGAACTATCATTCACGGTGAAGATCATGCCCTGGTCTGACTTCCCAAAATTTAAACCTCACACTTACCTGCAACAAACACCATTTGCTATTTCTCAGCTCACTTTCCAATCTGAAAAAGTTCCTGCTTTAATTCTTGCTCACCATTTTCACTGACTGTGATACCACAGGGGAGAGAGAAAAAGGGGAAAGAGAGAGGGGAGGAGAGAGAGAGGGTGAGAGAAAGATTGAGGGAGGGTGAGAGAGAGGGGAGAGAAAGAGAGAGAGAGAGAGGTGGAGAGGGAGAGTGATAGGGGAGAAAGAGGGGGAGAGGGGGTACCAAATATTAGTTAAGTTTAATTGATTATTTTTAATGTTTTCTTATACAGTGGAGGGGGAGAGAAAGAGGAGAGAGAGGGAGACAGAGTGATATAAAGAGGGAGAGAGAGAGAGAGAGAGAGAGAGAGAGAGAGAGAGAGAGAGAGAGAGAGAGAGAGAGAGAGAGAGAGAGAGAGAGAGAGAGAGAGAGAGAGAGTAACGTAGAGCCAGGGGCAGTGTCAGCATCCATCCATTCATCCATCGATCATTGAACATTTACCTCTTTATTGCTTGTGTGATAAAGAATAAACCAGTGCTGTGTGTTATCAAAAATATTTATTTATTTATTTAGGATTCATAACTTTAACTAATACGTTCTGCAACTTGGAATATGTAGCAAGAGAGAGAGAGAGAGTGAGCGAGAGACAGAGAGAGAGAGAAACCTACCCTACCCCAGGGTGAATGTGAGGGGCTGCGGGTCCCGGAGCGGGGCCGGCGATGGGATCATCCGCCCGGGACTGACAGCTGGAAGATGCGGCGGTGAATGTGAGGAGCCGGAGCCCGGAGCGGAGAGACTGCGGCCGCCCTCTGGGATGCGCTCAGGGCGCGGGTTTATTAATGAGCCGCAGCGCTGAGGTGAGCGGATATTTCACCGCGCTCTTCACCTGCTCCCT
>NW_027601302.1:37000-42597 GCF_053455715.1 Rhinoraja longicauda
TGCTGCACCTCGGAACATGTAACAATATTAAATCTAAAACTGAAGCTAAAACCTAAAGCGCCTGTCACCTGCAGTAGCCACAACAACACCAAACCAGCAGGATCTTCCGTCGGTCGTAGAAGCATTGCTTCATCCGTCGTTCGAGCTGTGCACCACGGCACAGCAAGTAATATTTTTGCTTTCTGTTTTCACAGAAAGCGAGTTCTCCAATTGCACTTGTCCAGTTCTATGGAGAACAGAATTAGGCAATGTGACCATATTCAGCATGACATTCTATGCAATGAACCATTTTCTGCATTCTGTATCTTCCTCGCTCCATCTACGGACTTTAACTGATTGTAGTTGATGGTGTATCTAAACTGAGCGGAAAGCGTGCAAACCCACGCCTTTCATTGCACCTCGGAACATGTGATGATAATAGACGTGGTCTAACCTCACCTAACCTAATGATCTGACATAAGTAACAACTATGATCAGAGCTGAATATTCGAACTAAGATGACTACTAAGATTTTCCATGTAATACAAACTGTATTGATATACAAAAGAAGGTACTGAGTGGGGGTTAACCACAAATGAACTGTTGGACAAATGCGAAGTCATGGTGAGGAGGAAGATCACAGTAAAACACCTGATACCGTATCGCGAACCGTATTAATGACCGTGCATGTGCATTACTGGTGTATAGAAAATAGACAATAGACAATAGGTGCAGGAGTAGGCCATTTGGCCCTTCGAGCCAGCACCGCCATTCAATGTGATCATGGCTGATCATTCTCTATCAGTACCCCGTTCCTGCCTTCTCCCCATACTCCCGACTCCGCTATCCTTAGGAGCTCTATCTAGCTCTCTGTTGAAAGCGTCCAGAGAATTGGCCTCCACTGCCTTCTGAGGGAGAGAATTACACAGATTTACAACTCTCTGAGTGAAAAACGTTTTCCTCATCTCCATTCCAAATGGCCTACCTCTTATTTTTAAACTGCAGCCCCTGGTTCTGGACTCCCCCAACATTGGGAACATGTTTCCTGCCTCCAGCTTGTCCAATCCCTTAATAATCTTATATGATCGGGGACATGTCTGTCTGGACCGCGAGAAATTGCAGGGAGTTATAAATGGAGGCCAATCCATCACACAGACCAGACGTTCCACCATGGACTCCATCTACACATCACGTTGGCTCGAAAAGAAATCAGCCAACGTAATCAAAGGCTTTTTTAAAAAAAATTTAGGTCTCTTCCTGGGGGCGAGGCTCGGCCGCGGGGCCTTCCATCGCCCGGTACGGCTCGGCCGCGGGGCCTTCCATCGCCCAGTACGGCTCGGCCGCGGGGCCTTCCATCGCCCGGTGCGGCTCGGCCACGGGACTTAACAGCGCCCGGTGCGGCTCGGCCACGGGACCTTCCATCGCCCGGTACGGCTCGGCCGCGGGGCCTTCCATCGCCCGTTGCGGCTCGGCCGCGGGGCCTTCCATCGCCCGGTGCGGCTCGTCCGTGGGGCCTTCCATCGCCCGGTGCGGCTCGGCCGCGGGGCCTTCCATCGCCCGGTACGGCTCAGCCCCGGTGCCTTCCATCGCCCGGTACGGCCGCGGGACCTTCCATCGCCCGGTGCGGCTCGGCCGAGGGACCTTCCATCTCCTTGCGGGGGCTGTGTGGCTCGATCGCCTCGGTAGGGATCGAGCTGTCTGTCAGTGGTAGGGGCATTGGGGAAGAGAGAGGAAGTTTTTTTGCCTTCCATCACAGTGAGGGGGTGTTTGGGGTCACTGTGATGGATGTTTGTGTTGGGGTTGCGTGTCTTGTGTTTTTAGTTTTTTTGCTCTGTGACTGCTGGCAAATTGATTTCGTTCGGTATTACGAATGACAATAAAGCTATTCTGTTCTATTCTGTTCAAAGGGGAGAGAGATACAGAGAGGGAGAGGGTAGTGAGAGGGAAAGAGAAAGTAGAGAGGGCGAGAGAGAGAGAGGGGAGCGGGAGAGAGTGGGGGGAGGTTGTATAAAATATTAGTTTAGTTTAATTTATTATTGTAAATGTATTCCTAAAAGAGGAGGGGGAGAGAAAGAGGGGAGAGTGAGGGTGAAGGAAGGGGAGGGAGACAGAGTGGATAACAAATATTAGTTTAATTTATTGTTGATAATAAAACTCTCGTTTGTTTGTTTGTTTGTTCCTGAACTACATCCAAAACTGTATAGGATTGCGCGACAATGTTAGGCCCACCTTGCTCACTGTTATCCCTTTGGTGCAAATGGAAGAAGTTTCATTGAAATTGGTGTTATATTTTTTAATTAATTCTCATTTTATAGTTTAAATCTATCTACTAGGGATGGAGAGTGGAGGGATTGAGGGAGGGGAGGAGGGGGGTGAGAGGGGGAGGTGAGGGGGGTAGAGGGAGAGGGAAGGGGAGGGGAGAGGGGTGGTTGTGATGTGAGAGGAAGGGGAAGGCGAGGGTGCTGCACCAATGCAGGAGAGGTTTGGGCCCAACTTGTTTGTTACATGTTGGAGTGGGAGAGAGAGTATCAAATATTAGTTTGCTTTATTCTTGTAAAATAATTATAATAAATTGGAGGGGGGAGAGGGAGAGGGAGGGGTGGGAGTACGGGGAGAGAACAAAAAGGCCGTATCCTCCCCGTATCTACGAAACATCCCCTCCTTTATCCAGAGTCCACATGATGGTCAACATCTACAATGGATTGGTGGTGGTGTTTTGGAACAGAACGAGGGTGGGGGGCAGAGGGGAAGACAGAGGGGAGAGAGAGAGATAGAGGGAGGAAGAGAGGGGTGTGAGGGAGAGAGAGAGATG
This sequence comes from Rhinoraja longicauda, assembly GCF_053455715.1. NCBI lineage: Eukaryota > Metazoa > Chordata > Chondrichthyes > Rajiformes > Arhynchobatidae > Rhinoraja > Rhinoraja longicauda. Next base: position 39,792 of record NW_027601302.1, read on the forward strand.
GGAGAGAGAAAGGGGAGAGAGAAAGTGGAGAGTGAGTATGGGAAAGAGAGGGGGAGAGGGCGGATCAAATATTAGTTTAATTTATTATTGTAAGTGTATCATAAAGTGAGGGGGGAGAGTGGGGAAAGAAAGAGGGGAGAGAGACAGAGGGCAGAGAAGGTGAGTGAGATGAGAATGAGAGAGGGAGTAGAGGGGCGAGAGACGGGGGTGAGAGTGGAGGGGGAGAGATTCGGGGTAGAAAGAGGTGCGAGAGAGAGAGGAGGGAGACAGGGGATAAGGAGGGAGGGAGAAGGGGTGAGGACAGAGACAGAGATGGAGAAAGGGGAGAGAGAGTGAGAGAGAGAGGATGGGGGATGATAGCGAAGGGGGGGGGGGAGAGAATGGGGAGAGAGAAAGATGAAGGAGAGAGAAGGGGGATAGAGTTGGGAGAGAGAGTGGGGGCAATAGACTGGGAGATAGAGAGATAGGAGAGAGAGGAGAGGGAGAGAGGGCAGAGACAGAGAGAGGGAGAGAGAGGGGACGAAGAGAGGGAGAGGGAGAGAGGTCAGTGAGAGAGAGGGAAGAGAGGGCAGAAAGAAAGAGGGAGAGAAAGAGTAGAGGGCGGGAGACTGGTCGGGGAGAGAGGGGAAAGGAAGAGAGAGAAGGGAAGAGGGTGGAGAGGGGAAGGGAGAGAGGGGTGAGGTGGTATCAAATATTAGTTTCGTGTAATTCTTTTGGTAAATGTATTCTTGCAAAATGGAAGGGAGAAAGAGAAAGAGGGAGAAAAATAGGGGGGCGGGAGAGAGAGGGAGAGTGAAAGAGAGAGATAGGTTTCAGACAGTGGCCAGAAAGAGAGAGATAGGGGAGAGAAGGTAAGAGCGAGATAGAGTGGAGGCGAGAGAGACAGATAGAGATGGAGAGACAGAGGGGTGAGTGGGGGAGTGAGATCGGAGAAAGTGGACAGAGAGCATGACAGAGAGGGGGAGAGGGGGGATCAAATATTAGTTTAATTTATTATTGTAAGTGATTATATAAAGTGGTGGGGGAGTGAAAGAGGGTGGAGCGAGAGGGGAGAGATGGCAGAGAGAGATGGCAGAGAGAGAGGGGGAGAGGGAGTGGGAGAGGGAGAAAGGGGAGTAAGAGAGATGGGAGAGAGGGAAGAGGGAGAGAGGGCAAAGAGAGGGAGAGAGGGCAGAGGGCAGAGAGGGGGAGGGTAAGAGACAGGGGAGTGAGAGAAGGGGGAGAGAGGGGAGAGAGAGAGAGTGGAGTGGGGAGACTGGGGTGAGAGAGAGGGGAAGAGGGCAGAGAGGTGAGAGATAGAGGGAGGGCAGAGAGAGGGGAGAGAAAGGGGGGAGTGAGGGGCAAGAGGTTGGAGGGGAGAGAGACGGGGAGGGAGAGAGTGGAGAGAGGGGAGAGGATGAGAGAGAAAAGGGGAGAGGGGGGAGAGGGTGAGATGGTATCCAATATTAGTTTAGTTTAATTTTTTATTGTAAATGTATTCTTACAAAATGGATGGGGGAGAGAATGGGGGGTGGAGAGTGAGGGGAAAGGAAGGGGAGGGAGAGAGCGCAGTTAAAAAATATTAGTTTAATTTATTGTTGAATTTATTATAAAATGGAGTGGGAGAGGGTATCAAATATTAGTTCAATTAATTCTTGTAAATGTATTATAATGAATTGATGAGAGGGGTGGAGAGAAAGGGGGATTTATTATTTAGTTTAGAAACATAGAAACACAGAAATGTAGAAAATAGATGCAGGAGGAAGCCATTTGGCCCTTCGTGCCAGCACCAGCGTTCATTGTGATCATGGCAGGTCATCCACAATCAGGAAACTGTGCCTGCTTCTCCCCATATTCCTTGATTCCGCTAGCCCCAAGAGCTATTTATTTAGTTTAGTATATTTATTCAAAAGGGACGAGAGGGAGATGGGGTGAGTGTGAGAGTGAGAGAAGGGGAGAGAGAGAGGGGGTGGCATGTATCATATATTAGTTTAGTTTCCACGCTATATCTCTAAATTAATAAATGTGTGAACGGGCGGTCGCTGGTCGGAACGGACTCGGTGGGCTGAATGGCCTGTTTCCGTGCTGCATCTGAAATAAAAAGGGGAAACGTGAAACAGGTAGAGGAGGGCGAGTTTGGGGCATATTTCAAGATGGCCGACTTTTGCCTCCTGTTCCCAGCAGAGGACAACAGAAAGGCCGTTTACTCCCCGTAACCACGAAATATCACCCATCCCCCACCCCACCCCTTATCCAGAGTCCAGTCCCCATGATGGCCAACATCTACACTGGATAGGTGGTGGTGTTTCAGAACAGAGGGAGGGGGAGAGAGAGAGAGAGAGAGAGAGGTGGGAGAGAGAGAGATGGGGGAGAGCGGGAGAGCGGGGGAGAGAGGGAGAGGAGAGAGAGAGAGGGGGGGATAAAATATTAGTTTAGCTTAATTTATTGTAAGTGTATTATAAAGTGCATGGGGAGAGAATAGATGGGGAGAGAGGAAGGAGAGAGATGACAGAGAGAGAGAGGAGGGAGAGAGAGGGGGAATAAGAGGGGGAGAGAGTGGAAGGGTGAGGGACGAGGGAGAGTGGTGTGAGAGAGAGAGGGGAGCGAGGGGAGAGGTGGGAGGGAGAGAGGGCACCGAAAGAGAGGTGGAAGAGAGAGGGCAGTAAGAGAGGGGAGAGAGAGGGGAGAAATTGGAGAGAATAGGAGAGAGAGAGGGGGGAAGAGGGGGGGATCAAATATTTGTTTAGTTTAATTTATTATTGTAAGTGTATTATAAAGTGGAATGAGGGGGTAGAAACTGAAATAAACACTTCAATGATCAGGGACT
>NW_027601302.1:43097-49097 GCF_053455715.1 Rhinoraja longicauda
CTGCCCTCTTCCCCTCTCTCTCACCCCAGTCTCCCCACTCCACTCTCTCTCTCTCCCCTCTCTCCCCTTCTCTCACTCCCCTGTCTCTTACCCTCCCCCTCTCTGCCCTCTGCCCTCTCTCCCTCTCTCTGCCCTCTCTCCCTCTTCCCTCTCTCCCATCTCTCTCACTCCCCTTTCTCCCTCTCCCACTCCCTATCCCCCCTCTCTCTCTGCCATCTCTCCCTCTCTCCCTCTCTCCCTCTTTCTCTCCCCCACCACTTTATATAATCACTTACAATAATAAATTAAACTAATATTTGACCCCCCCTCTCCCCCTCTCTGTCATGCTCTCTGTCCCCTTTCTCCGATCTCACTCCCCCACTCACCCCTCTGTCTCTCCGTCTCTATCTGTCTCTCTCGCCTCCACTCTATCTCGCTCTTACCTTCTCTCCCCTATCTCTCTCTTTCTGGCCACTGTCTGAAACCTATCTCTCTCTTTCACTCTCCCTCTCTCTCCCGCCCCCCTATTTTTCTCCCTCTTTCTCTTTCTCCCTTCCATTTTGCAAGAATACATTTACCAAAAGAATTACACGAAACTAATATTTGATACCACCTCACCCCTCTCTCCCTCCCCCTCTCCACCCTCTTCCCTTCTCTCTCTCTTCCTTTCCCCTCTCTCCCCGACCAGTCTCCCGCCCTCTACTCTTTCTCTCCCTCTTTCTTTCTGCCCTCCCTTCCCTCTCTCTCACTGACCTCTCTCCCTCTCCCTCTCTTCGTCCCCTCTCTCTCCCTCTCTCTGTCTCTGCCCTCTCTCCCTCTCCTCTCTCTCCTATCTCTCTATCTCCCAGTCTATTGCCCCCACTCTATCACCCAACTCTCTCCCCTTCTCTCTCCTTCATCTTTCTCTCTCCCCATTCTCTCCCCCACCTTCACTATCATCCCCATCCTCTCGCTCTCCCTCTCTCTCCCCTTTCTCCATCTCTGTCTCTGTCCTCACCCCTTCTCACTCCCTCCTTATCCTCTGTCTCCCCTCCTCTCTCTCTCGCACCTCTTTCTACCCCGAATCTCTCCCCCTCCACTCTCTCCCCCGTCTCTCGCCCCTCTACTCCCTCTCTCATTCTCATCTCACTCCCCTTCTCTGCCCTCTCTCTCTCTCCCCTCTTTCTTTCCCCACTCTCCCCCCTCACTTTATGATACACTTACAATAATAAATTAAACTAATATTTGATCCGCCCTCTCCCCCTCTCTTTCCCATACTCACTCTCCACTTTCTCTCTCCCCTTTCTCTCTCCCATCTCTCTCTCTCCCTCACACCCCTCTCTTCCTCCCTCTATCTCTCTCTCTCCCCTCTGTCTTCCCCTCTCCCTCCCCTCTCCCCCCCACCCTCGTTCTGTTCCAAAACACCACCACCAATCCATTGTAGATGTTGACCATCATGTGGACTCTGGATAAAGGAGGGGATGTTTCGTAGATACGGGGAGGATACGGCCTTTTTGTTCTCTCCCCGTACTCCCACCCCTCCCTCTCCCTCTCCCCCTCCAATTTATTATAATTATTTTACAAGAATAAAGCAAACTAATATTTGATACTCTCTCTCCCACTCCAACATGTAACAAACAAGTTGGGCCCAAACCTCTCCTGCATTGGTGCAGCACCCTCTCCTTCCCCTTCCTCTCACATCACAACCACCCCTCTCCCCTCCCCTTCCCTCTCCCTCTACCCCCCTCACCTCCCCCTCTCACCCCCCTCCTCCCCCCCCCTCAATCCCTCCACTCTCCATCCCTAGTAGATAGATTTAAACTATAAAATGAGAATTAATTTAAAAATATAACACCAATTTCAATGAAACTTCTTCCATTTGCACCAAAGGGATAACAGTGAGCAAGGTGGGCCTAACATTGTCGCGCAATCCTGTACAGTTTTGGATGTAGTTCAGGAACAAACAAACAAACAAACGAGAGTTTTAGTATCAACAATAAATTAAACTAATATTTGTTATCCACTCTGTCTCCCTCCCCTTCCTTCACCCTCACTCTCCCCTCTTTCTCTCCCCCTCCTCTTTTAGGAATACATTTACAATAATAAATTAAACTAAACTAATATTTTATACAACCTCCCCCCACTCTCTCCCGCTCCCCTCTCTCTCTCTCGCCCTCTCTACTTTCTCTTTCCCTCTCACTACCCTCTCCCTCTCTGTATCTCTCTCCCTTTTGAACAGAATAGAACAGAATAGCTTAATTGTCATTCGTTTTACCGAACGAGATTAAATTGCCAGCAGTCACAGAGCAAAAAAACAAAACACACAAGACACGCAACCCCAACACAAACATCCATCACAGTGACCCCAAACACCCCCTCACTGCGATGGAAGGCAAAAAAACTTCCTCTCTCTTCCCCCATGCCCCTACCACGGACAGACAGCTCGATCCCTACCGAGGCGACCGACCCGCACAGCCCCTGCAAGGAGATGGAAGGTCCCGCGGCCGAGCCGTACCGGGCGATGGAAGGTCCCGCGGCCGAGCCACACCGGGCGATGGAAGGCCACGCGGCCGAGCCGTACCGGGCGATGGAAGGCCCCGCGGCCGAACCGCACCGGGCGCTGTTAAGTCCCGCGGCCGAGCCGTACCGGGCGATGGAAGGTCCCGCGGCCGAGCCGTACCGGGCGATGGAAGGCCCCGCGGCCGAGCCGTACCGGGCGATGGAAGGCCCCGCAGCCGAGCCGTACCGGGCGATGGAAGGCCCCGCGGCCGAACCGCACCGGGCGCTGTTAAGTCCCGCGGCCGAGCCGCACCGGGCGATGGAAGGCCCCGCGGCCGAGCCGTACCGGGCGATGTAAGGCCCCGCGGCCGAGCCTCGCCCCGAGGAAGAGACCTAAAAAAAATAATAATAAAATAAAAAAGCCTTTGATTACGTTGGCTGATTTCTTTTCGATCCAACGTGATGTGTAGATGGAGTCCATGGTGGAACGTCTGGTCTGTGTGATGGATTGGCCTCCATTTATAACTCCCTGCAATTTCTTGCGGTCCAGACAGATATGTCCCCGATCATATAAGATTATTAAGGAATTGGACAAGCTGGAGGCAGGAAACATGTTCCCAATGTTGGGGGAGTCCAGAACCAGGGGCTGCAGTTTAAAAATAAGAGGTAAGCCATTTGGAATGGAGATGAGGAAAACGTTTTTCACTCAGAGAGTTGTAAATCTGTGGAATTCTCTCCCTCAGAAGGCAGTGGAGGCCAATTCTCTGGACGCTTTCAAGAGAGAGCTAGATAGAGCTCCTAAGGATAGCGGAGTCGGGAGTATGGGGAGAAGGCAGGAACGGGGTACTGATTGAGAATGATCAGCCATGATCACATTGAATGGCGGTGCTGGCTCGAAGGGCCAAATGGCCTACTCCTGCACCTATTGTCTATTGTCTATTTTCTATACACCAGTAATGCACATGCACGGTCATTAATACGGTTCGCGATACGGTATCAGGTGTTTTACTGTGATCTTCCTCCTCACCATGTCTTCGCATTTGTCCAACAGTTCATTTGTGGTTAACTCCCACTCAGTACCTTCTTTTGTATATCAATACAGTTTGTATTACATGGAAAATCTTAGTAGTCATCTTAGTTCGAATATTCAGCTCTGATCATAGTTGTTACTTATGTCAGATCATTAGGTTAGGTGAGGTTAGACCACGTCTATTATCATCACATGTTCCGAGGTGCAATGAAAGGCGTGGGTTTGCACGCTTTCCGCTCAGTTTAGATACACCATCAACTACAATCAGTTAAAGTCCGTAGATGGAGCGAGGAAGATACAGAATGCAGAAAATGGTTCATTGCATAGAATGTCATGCTGAATATGGTCACATTGCCTAATTCTGTTCTCCATAGAACTGGACAAGTGCAATTGGAGAACTCGCGTTCTGTGAAAACAGAAAGCAAAAATATTACTTGCTGTGCCGTGGTGCACAGCTCGAACGACGGATGAAGCAATGCTTCTACGACCGACGGAAGATCCTGCTGGTTTGGTGTTGTTGTGGCTACTGCAGGTGACAGGCGCTTTAGGTTTTAGCTTCAGTTTTAGATTTAATATTGTTACATGTTCCGAGGTGCAGCAAACAACTTTGTTCTGCATGCTATCCAACGAGATTACATTCCGCATATATTGATGCTGTCGATTCAAGCTCGTCGACAAAGGGCACTTGTGTGTGTGGATCCACTCAAAGCGTGGTAACTGTATGGATTCGCACAGCGGATGGAAGACATATAGAATGAGGTGCAAAAGGAGGTCGTTGAAATACAAACTGTAGATGGGCTATTGCATGCCTATTTAACATCATTTAAAATACATTTGGACAAGCACATCTAGGAAGAGTTGAGAGTGATCCACGGCAACGGCGGTAGTTGGGAATTTGTAGATGGGGTACATTGATCGGCGTTGGCAGGCTGGGTGGAAGGACCTGTCCCGGCGGTGTATGACACATGACAATAGATAGAGAAAAGTGGAAGTTACAGAGTGCAGAATCCATGTATCAGCACTGCAGCGCATGGTTGTACATCTGTACCTCAGACGAAGTTCAATGTCCATGATGGGGTAGAGGGAATTGAATTAGTATCCTAGCCTATGGAAGGACCGCCCAATAACGGAGGAAATGAACCTATTCCTAAGTCTGGTGATGCGCGCTTTCAAGCTTCTCTACCATTTGGAGTTGGGGAAAGAAGAACTGAGCGGGGTTGGCAAAGTCTTTGATTATGTTGGGTGTTTGGGTAATGTTATGCAGCGTGGAATGTAGATGGATAATATGATTGGTCTGGGGTCTCTAATAGACTGGGCTATATTTACAATCCTCTGCAATTTCTCGCGGTCCTGGCAGAGTTATTCCCTGACCAAGCTGCCATTAAATGTAACAATATGCTTGTAGAAACATTGAAAATAGTTGCAGGAGGAGGACATTTGGCCCTTCGATCCAGCAGCGCCGTTCATTGTGATCATGGCTCATCATCCACAATCAGTAACCTGTGCCTGCCTTCTCCCCATATCCCTTGATACCACTAGCCCCTAGAGCTCTATCTAACTCTCTTTCAAATTCAACAAAGTGAATTGACCGCCACTGCCTTCTGTGGCAGAGAAATCCACAAATTCACAACTATCTGGGTGAATAACCTCAGTTTTAAATGGCCTCCCCTTTATTCTGTTGCCGTATTTTGACAAGGGTAACAGGGGACATAACAATTGTCTTTTTGTTTTCGTTTGTGTGCCTTCTAGGGTGTCGCTTCAATGTGATTGCTCCACGTCAGAGTGGCAAGATTTAAAAGAAACTGAAGGAAGGAATTTACACTCCAACGGTGGTGGGTACATGGGACAAGCAGTCGAAGGAGTTAGTGGTGAAGTGTTCTACAGCCAGAGCATTTGGAAATACAGATGCCAATGAGACAGTAGCAAGAAATAATTAGGTAGCTGTTGTGCAATAAATGTTGAGCAGGAACTGATTCTGCAATAATGTCCAGGTGGGCCGACGAGCAGCACCGATGTTGCTTTTGGTTTGAAAATTGATACCACACTGCATGTTGCTCGTCAATATCGTTTTGATGAAATCATTAACTTCTGACATAACATATATTCCTTCTCTCCGCGGATGTGTTCTGTCATCTGAGTATATCCCGACCTCCTCTTGTATTTCAGATGCCGGAGAATTACTACGGCCCGCAACCCAATATCAGCGTGTATTTTGTTTTCTTACTCCCATCCCCACACTTCACCTTCTCTTCGCCACTGCCCAACAATCCATTTCTGGTTAACGGCCATTCATCACCTTCTCTTTTATATCAACACCGCCTGTGTCTCGTGTACAATCTTAGTCAGCATCGCAGTACGAACATTCCCGCGCTGATCAGAGTCGTTATTTATCTCAGGTCATTTGGTCAGGTTAGGTCTATTATTATCACACGTACCGATGTGCAGTGGAAAGCCTTGTTTTTGCATGCTATTCACTCAGTTCAAATATTCCAAACACAAAAACAATCAGTGTA
>NW_027601302.1:49597-66597 GCF_053455715.1 Rhinoraja longicauda
AATAGATATTTTGTGTTTGCAATTCAATTTTGTGGTCTTCTGGCCAAGGTACTTACTCCATCGCTGGAGATCAATCTCAAAACAAAACGGGTATCAGTTCTTAAACTTGGCATAAAAATCTTAATGTCATTATTTGAAGTGGGCGGCGTCGCTGGTCGAGCCACAGCCTCTCGGCCTGAGACCCGGCTTCCACCCTGATGTCGGATGCTGTCTGTGTGGAGTTTGCAATTCTCCCTGTGGCCGTGTGGGGTTTCTCTGGGTGCTCAGGTTTCCTCCCACATCTTAAAGGTGTGTGATTTTGTAGGTTAATTGGCTGCTACAAATTGCTCCTTGTGTGTAGGGAGTGGATGTGAAAGTGGGAGAACATAGAACAGGTGTGAATGGGCAGTTAATGATCACTCTGGACTGGTTGGTTTCCATAATGTATCTCTAAACTCAGTCAACGTAACCTGCTTCCAATTTTCATTGTTCTGTATTTGTAATCTTGGATGGATTTGTCAGTTAAGATTTTTTAAATATCTAAAAATGTAAATGTGAAGGAAGACTATTGTTAAAGCGCGCATTCTTTTCCATTTATTGTGTCTTGTAACACAAGAAAGACATCACAATTACTTCCACCAAGTCACTGGAAATCCATGTTAACTCCTGGGACTGAACCAAAAAGAAAAACTAATTGGGAAGATGAATGCTGTAAAGTGACCTCCCAACTTTGCTCGCAGTCCAGCTGCCTATTTGCAAAACTAAATTTACTTTACAGAAAGTTACACAGCACAGCGGATCAGCTGGAGATGAGGAGAAACTACTGTCTGGGTTGTTGCCCTCAGCTTTTGTTCCATGTGCTTTGGTTTACAGCAAAATCCAGAAGCATTGTGTGCTCCTCTGTGTCTCTCAATGGTGCCATCCAATATCATCCATGAGCTTCAACCAAAGCAAGTCATCCATCTTCCACCGAAGGCAGAAGATCCAGTTCTGCTGGTAAGATCATTCTACAGGTCGTATACCCTGTATTCAAGAGAGCTAGACAAAGCTCTTAAGGATAGCGGAGTCCGGGGATATGGGGAGAAGGCAGGAACGGGGTACCGATTGAGAATGATCAGCCATGATCACATTGAATGGCGGTTCTGGCTCGAAGGGTCGAATGGCCTCCTCCTGCACCTATTGTCTATTGCCTATACCCAGACTTGTACACCTACGCAACAACTGCAGAGTGGGAGGGAAAAAAGCATTTCTGATTGAGGCAGAAATGTTCTGAGTCCAAACTCAACAGCCAAGATTTGAGCGGGCAATCTCGGCTGCATTCAATGTAGGATGGCTACATAGCCACTCTGAAAATGCTAAGAATTGTGATCATTGATAGCACACACACACACACCCGAGGACAAGTGATGACTCATTTTCTTTCCCTATTCTTGATCAGGTCATCCAAATGGCAACAATTCTCCCTGGGTGTCCTCTCCGTTGTTAATGAGCAGCATTGCAACTTAGCCCAGGTTTGACCCAAGGTCAAGTATATTTGAGTCCTTCCCAGGTTAGGACAGGATTCTGTTCCTGCCAATCCTTCATCACCCAACAGTTTGCAAGTTGGTAATAGGGCTACAAACAGAGTTCCCACAAGGCAGAAGCTGCTGACAACCCTTCCCACCATACATACATGCATCCATCAGGTGGTGGTAGACTGGAGAGGACCTGTACACTCTGCAGTCCAGGAGGAGGCATGGGTCAGGTATAGGCAGCTGGTATCCAGCAACTCCCTGAGAGAGTACAGGGGATTAAGGAGCATACACGAGATGGAAATCACGGTGGCGCAGTGGTAGAGCTGCTGCCTCACAGCGCCAGAGATCTGGGTTCAATCCTGACTGCGGGTGCTGTCTGTACGGAGTTTGTACATTCTCCCCGTGACCTGCGTGGATTTTCTGAGATCTTTGGTTTCCTCCCACACTCCAAAGATGTGCAGGTTTGTAGGTTAATTGGCTTAGTATAAATGTAAATTGTCCCTAGTGTGTGTAGTGTTAGTGTTCGGGGATCGCTGGTCAGTGCAGACTTGGTGGGCCGAAGGGCCTGTTTCTGCGCTGTATCTTTAAACTAAAAGAGGACAAAAAAATACCATGAGATCGTCCCTGCCATGGAAGACTACCAAGACTCCAGAGATTTCATGCCTATGTTATGGGGGGAAAGGAAACTAGAGAGAGAATGGCCCTCTTCAAAAATCAAAGTGGTCATCTATGCAGATACACAGGAGATGGGTAAGGTCTTCAAATAATATTTCTCCTGATTTTACTGTGGAGAAAGACCCAAAGACTAGGGAAGATGGGAAAGTTAATGGGGGCATCTTGAGGACTATTCATATTGCAAGCCAAGAAGGTGCCGGATGCCCTAAGACATACAAAGCTGGATACATCTCATAGTCCCTGATCAGATGGAGCTAAGGACACTTGGAAACTAGAAAAGAAATAGCAGGAATGGATAAGGATGGTTCCGAGGTATATGTAGGTGAATGGGACTAGCTTAGATGGCCAAGCTTGGTCGGCATGAACAACTTTTGCTGAAGGGACTGTTTCCAACCTGTGACTCTGATGCCTGCTTTGTACAATAAGGATTGAACCTTCCAATTTGTAGTCACTACGTTAAAAATCTTGCTCTTTTTTGTTTATCATTATCAGATTGTGGAATTTGTGTTTTGCAGGCAAGTCCATAATGTGTAATTCTGCCTTAATTAATCTGGGCTGGGTTGAACAACGGTTTGGAATCGACCACATTGACTGACCACAATTTCCTTTCTCAGTGGCTGTTACTCGCACAGATGGGCTTTTGCAATACCTGGTCAAAGTTACTGACGCTGGGATTCCGATTTACTTAATGGAATTCTAGCACCTGGTACAGTGGATTCTAACTGTCGTTAGATCTTCCCGCGATGGAAGAGGTTGAACTACAGGAAACTCAGCAAGGGCATAAAGATGTCTTTTGTTCCATGTCCAAAAGTTATCTAACATTTTGAACTGTTTTCTGAAATTTGTCTTAATATTCACACAAGAACACAACAAAATAGGAGCACAAGTAGGCCATTCAGCCCATCGATCCTGTCCTGTTGTTAAAGATTATCATGAGTTGATATGTCAATAGACAATAGGTGCAGGAGTAGGCCATTCGGCCCTTTGAGCCAGCACCGCCATTCAATGTGATCATGGCTGATCATTCACAATCAGTACCCCGTTCTTGCCTTCTCCCCATACCCCCTGACTCCACTATCTTTAAGAGCTCTATCTAGCTCTATCTTGAAATAGCTGTCAATAGCTTTACCTCCACTCATGCTGACTGAATTGCTGAGTTTGTGTTTTTGATCCCTTGGTTTAATGGTAATGGTGGGGTCAAGGAAAGAGCGTTCACGTTTCAGCTGTGTTTCTACCAATCTTTCCTCCACCACGCACATGAAGCACAAGACACCATTGTTTGCAGATGCCGAGAAATGTGTTCAGCTCTGGCTGAATAATTTCTAATCTTGTGATGTGGACTTGATAAGAATGGTAATGGTAAAAGGTGTTGTATTCTGACGTTGCACGTTGCCTTGGGATACAGTACCAGCGCATGCAGCTTCTGGTTAACTGCTTTTTGAGCTCCTACCTCTATTCTGAATCAATCTGATAGCAACACAGTCACAATGAAGTCCACCCTCAATAGAAGATGAGACTAAATCCACAAACATTGTCCTTCTCCTGATGCCACATTGGACAGCTGTGGCAATGATGACGGTGCAAGTTTCCCTCATGAAGCCAGCTCTGCCCGAGGTTGTCAGTCGCTGCTGCAGTGGACCTTGCACGTCTTCAGTGCGCTTCAAAATTAGGGTGGTACGTTTGACCGCCATTAGTTGAAAAAGACTTGGTTATAAAGGTCTTTGAGGGATCCCATACCTGAAAACAGAAGCTATGTTACTTGAGAACCATGCAAGAGAAACCTGCAGCACCAGCGCATGTTTACATCCTGACAGCAGCTGGAAAAATGCGGTCGACCCCATCCACTCAGTCAAGCGTGGAATAAATCTTGATTAGTACGGGTGTCATATCATATCATATCATATATATACAGCCGGAAACAGGCCTTTTCGGCCCACCAAGTCCGTGCCGCCCAGCGATCCGCGCACATTAACACTATCCTACACCCACTAGGGACAATTTTTACATTTACCCAGCCAATTAACCTACATACCTGTACGTCTTTGGAGTGTGGGAGGAAACCGAAGATCTCGGAGAAAACCCATGCAGGTCACGGGGAGAACGTACAAACTCCTTACAGTGCAGCACCCGTAGTCAGGATCGAACCTGAGTCTCCGGCGCTGCATTCGCTGTAAAGCAGCAACTCTACCGCTGCGCTACCGTGCCGCTACCGTACCGTGTCGGGGGTTATGGGGAGAAGGCAAGAGAATAGGGTTAGGAGGGAGTGCTAGATCAGCCATGATTGAATGGTGGAATAGACATGATGGGCCAAATGGCCTAATTCCGATCACTTATGACCTTATGAACTGACACGCTGCAGGAGACTAAATAATCAGAGTGGAATCCAACCCCAAATGAAGCATTCATGGCCAGTGAAATGAGATGTGACGGTTAATCTAATTCCATTAGGAACGTATATTTGCACAAAATACCTCTGTTACACTGATAATTATTTTTGAGGGGGGTGTTGGACAATTACAGCCTAGTAATTGTGAAAGTGGGCTTCTGAGTTTAAGATTGAAATGCACTGTTGGTTCAATGGTACTTTGTTATCACAGGTACTGAAGGACAGTGAAATTCCTTTTTTGCATGCAGTTCAGAAAGGATTATAATACATAAGCACAATCTTAGTAAAGGACAAGTGTATCGGAATAATTCACTGGAGCATCAGGTTTTGTGCCAATGCTGTAATATGTATCAGACAGACTTGGTTGGTGATACATCGCACCCATTACCTGCACCTATGAAGTACAGCGTAATCGCAGTTACGCTGAATCTATTTTGCAGGTGAATCGTCACCTTGATATGCCCCAGTGTGAGTTATGCCTGCTTGTTTTGAAAAAACTTGAGGAAAAGTTGCCAATCGAAAAGACCAAGGTGAGTTACTTGCCAAATAAACAATAAGATTGGACCTTTGCCTGTGTATCTGTTCACTCGATCATTCTCTCTCGCTCTGTCTTCTGTGATACTTAATCTGCTATGCGGCAATGCGTTCACCCTGAAGATCAATCGGCATTTCCTGCCATTTGCTATAATGACTTAATGGGGCTAAGTTTGAAGGCATCAGTCTGAAGAAGGGTCTCGACCTGAAGCGTCACCCATTCCCTCTCTCCTAGATGCTGCCTGACCTGCTGAGTTACTCCAGCATTTTGTGATACCTGACGTCTGAAGGCATCTCAACTTCCTGATTTAATTGTTTTTTGGTAAATAAACAATAATGCCTTTCAGAGGGTGGATAATGTCCTCTCTAATATCCAATACGTAAAAGGGCAGGGGCTGAAACACAGTTGTGGGATTGTCGTGGTTCCTATATTTGCTTACTTTAAGTAAATGACGATTTATCCATTTACAGGTGGCCATCTTCCACAAGCTCAATCAGATTTGCAGTGTCCTGCCTGAACATTATTCTGAATCGTGCCAGGACTTTGTAAAAAAACTACCGCGAAAAAATCTTTGATATGATTCGCAATCAACTTGGGCCCAATTCAATCTGCTTTTCTCTTCACCTCTGCTATACCGACCAGCCAGGTAACTGTCCAGGACTCCAGTCATTTACAACTCAATAGAGGGGCTTTATTTAAAGCTCACCGTTTTTAGAAGTGAAGACAGATGATAGTGGTTCATATCAAATGTCTTGTTTCTTCCATTCCCTCTGTCACCCACCCTAGTTCCTATCATCTCACAGAGCATCTAGCACACAGACACCTTGACAACATGGCTCGTCTTGGTTTGGTATCAGATGTGGCAAATTGACAATCTGAAATGATTCAAGTATCACTGGCTCTGTGGTAGGAACTGGTTTGTGGAATACTTTGTTCTTGCATCATCTTGCAAGATGGCGGCGCGCACGGACGCAGCGGCTCACAGCTCTCCCTTTCGGTGCGTTTTATGTGTGTTATCTGTGTTATGTCTGTTAGTCAATTTTAGTCATGCAAACCAGGCAAATCAGGCAAATCCTACTTACAACCGCAAGGATCTTCTGATCATAGGATTCCAGTGCAATCGGGACCTTATGCGCGAATTTCCACACCCGCGAAATATACCGGAAGAGATAGCCAGGACACCGGGCTCTCCGTGGATAGTTGTCGGCGCGAACAGGCGTCGCAGGCGGAGGAGAAACAGGAAGCAAAAGCGAGGACGCCGGTCCGGTATACTTGCCAAGCTAAAGAGACAGCCACACAAACCACCGCTACCCAGCATGTTCCTCACCAACGCCAGATCCATCATCAACAAAATGGACGAACTAAAACTACAGATATCAGCAAACAAACTCGTGGAGGACTGTTGCATTCTCTTAGTAACAGAGACATGGCTTCATCCACTTATCCCAGACGGAGCCATTGAGCTAGCCGGGCGTACAGCGTTTCGTTGGGACAGAAACATCGACTCCGGTAAGAGCAAGGGGGGGGGGGGGGGTTATGCATTTACGTGCACAACAACTGGTGCACTAACATCCAAATCATAGATAGCCATTGTTCTCCTGATCTGGAGTCCCTAACAGTTAAATGCAGGCCTTTTTACCTTCCTCGTGAATTTACAGGGTTTATAGTAACAGCAGTCTACATCCCACCGAATGCTAACGCTAGCACAGCTTTAGGCTACCTGCTCGGTGCAATAAACTCACAACAGAGCACATATCCAGAAGCAGCCCACATCATAGCCGGGGACTTCAATCATGCAGACCTAAAGTCAGTTCTCCCGAAACTTGAACAACACATAAGATGTGCTACCAGGGGGAAAAACACACTAGACAAGGTTTATTCAAATATTAAGAAGGGTTTCAGGTCAGCACCAGTACCACACCTGGGGCAGTCAGATCACCTGTCCATATTCTTAACTCCAGCATACACCCCACTCAGGAGGAAAGCTCCAGTCACCATAAAGACTGTTAAGACATGGCCTGAAGGAGCTTCCTCGCAACTGCAGGATTGCTTCGAAAGGACCAACTGGGATATTTTTGAGGATCAGGACTTGGAGGAGTACACATCAACTGTACTTTGCTACATCCAAAACTGTGTTGACAATGTCACCGTCGACAAACGCATCCGGTTGTATCCCAATCAGAAGCCCTGGATGACAAAGGATGTCAGGTCTCTCCTCAAGGACCGTAACACCGCCTTCAGGTCTAGTGATAGAGCTCTATACAGTGCTGCTAGAACCAACCTGAAGAGAGGCATCAAGGATGCCAAAGCGTCCTACAAGAGGAAGATTGAGGACCACTTTACCAACAATGATCCACGGCGGGTATGGCAAGGCATCCAGCACATCACCAACTACAAGACCAGCAACCGCACGACTGCCGACGGCGACGCCTCGCTGGCAGAGGAACTTAACTGTTTCTTTGCTCGTTTCGAGGTGAAAGCTACAGTGGCAGACATAACACCCTCTCCAGCACCTGACAGCAACACCTTCACTGTGCAGGAGTATGATGTTAAGCGCGTGCTCAGAGCAATGAATCCCAGGAAAGCTGCAGGCCCCGATGGAGTGACGGGCAGAGTGCTGAGGGAATGTGCAGACCAATTATCTGAGGTCTTCACAAAAATCTTCAACCTGTCCCTTTTAAAATCCACCATCCCTCCCTGCCTGAAGTCCGCCACAATCATCCCACTGCCGAAAAAGTCTGTCATCAGCGGCCTTAACGACTACCGTCCGGTAGCACTCACACCGGTCATCACAAAGTGCTTCGAGAGACTGGTCCTGCAGCACATCAAAGCCAGCCTCCCACCCACCTTCGACCCATACCAGTTTGCCTACAGAGCAAATAGGTCTACAGGGGATGCCATCGACACTGCTCTTCACACTGCACTGACCCACCTTGAACACCAGGGGAGCTATGTGAGGATGCTCTTCCTCGACTTCAGCTCTGCCTTTAACACGGTCATCCCGAGCAGACTGGTCACCAAACTTTCTGACCTTGGATTTTCCCAAACCATCTGCCAATGGATCAAGGACTTCCTGACCAACCGCCCCCAGACCGTCAAAATAGGCCCTCACCTCTCCTCCACCATTACATTGAGCACCGGCTCACCACAGGGCTGTGTGTTGAGCCCCATCCTTTACTCCCTCTACACTCACGACTGCGCCCCCACCCATCCCACCAACACCATCATCAAGTTCGCGGATGACACGACTGTGGTTGGACTCATCTCAGGAGGAGATGAGACAGCCTATAGGGATGAAATCCAAAGGCTGGCAGCATGGTGTTCAGTGAACAATCTTGTCCTGAACTCCTCCAAAACAAAGGAACTTATAATTGACTTCAGAAAAACCAGTGTAGAATAGTAAGATTAAATGAGAACTTACCAGTTCGAAGTTTGATCTGTATTTTATGAGGAGTTACGATGAGGGACTACGTGAAGACCCCGTCCAGCACGCATGCGCGACATTCTTCAAAGCAGCGGTGTGGATTCACAGAAAAAACACAATGATTGAAATAAACATAGTAAAGAAAGGATAAGAACTTAATTACCAGTTGATCTGTATAAAAGAGGGTGGGAGCGGAGGGCACGTAGTCCCTCATCGTAACTCCTCATAAAATACAGATCAAACTTCGAACTGGTAAGTTCTCATTTAATCTTACTATTTTATTTCGGAGTCACGTGAGTGACTACGTGAAGACTTCAAAGCTCTGTGATTCCGAACCGTGTACCAGCTCATGCTTCACTCACTGTCTGAAGACCTTAGAGGGAGGAAGTATGTTATCGCAATCAAGAACCCTGTTTGTGAACAAAAAAGGTTTATTAATGACAACAAAGAACAGAGAGCTCCCCAGGGCTCAAATTAAATATTATCTGCAGACTCTAAAATTCTGTCTGCAAATGTAGCAGGTTGCGCCAGCGGTTTATTATAAAACCTTTGGAAAGTTCTTTCCGAGGACCATCCTGGTCTGGCCAGAATATGGTCGATAGGCACGTCCATTCGACTAGCCGCCGACGTAGATGCAGCCCTGGTGGAGTGAGATTTGTAAACATTAGTATTCACTCCTGCGGACTTAAGCACCTGCTTGAGCCACCTTGAAATGGTTTGGCTCGTCACCTGACCATGAGGCTTCTTGTGGCTTATCCATAAGGCTTTTTCTCTCCCTCTTAAGTTGTATGTTGTGTCTATGTAATTGGCGAGATGGGTCTTGGCACACAGCCGTGGGTCAGATGAATATGCCCAGAACTCCATGACTGGAGGCGTGGTACCTGGTCTAGTTTGTTTGACCAGTCCCTGAATATGGAATGTGAAACAGTCCAATGACTCTGTCATGCTGTCCAGCCTCAGAAGGTGGAGGGACTGTACCCTTTGAGCTGACACTGGTGCCATGAGCATGACTGATTTCAGTGTAAGTTGTTCCAGCGTGAGTGCCCTGGGCGGTGGCCATCCCCTAAGGTACGTCAGCACAATGCTGACATCCCAGATCTGAGTGTACCTTGGTCTGGGGGAATTGGTGTTAAAAAATGCACCTCATGATTTTTACCACTAATGGATGGGACCCCAAAGTCAGTTGTCCTGCTGCTGGAACCAAATAAGCTGACAACGCACTCCTGGCTGTATTTATGGCGCTGTAGCTGAGTCCTTCCCGATGTAATCCAACCAGGAACTCCACAACACTGGTGGCTGTCGCTGTAGTGTAGGTAGTTCCTGTTTTGGAGCAATACCGTTCCCATTTCCTTATGTTGGTCAGGTATTGTCTCCTGGTGGACTCCCGGTGGGATGCGGTCATCATGTTGATGGCGTCCTCAGACAGTCCCAGGCCCAGTAGAGGTCTTTTTAGAATCTGCAAGCCAGGAGATTGACTCTGTCATGGCACGGGTGACTAATGCCTGACACTGGGTGGATTAATAATTCCGGACTGCTGGGGAATTCCAACGGTGTTTCGACAGCCATGTCGAGGGCCACTGGGAACCATGGCTGTGTAGGCCAGTCGGGTGTTATCAAGATTCCTGAAGCGGAATCCAATTGAATCTTGCGTGACAGCCGACTGATGAGGCAGAAGGGAGGAAAAGCATAAAAGAACATTTTCCCCCAATGCAGCGTGAATGCATCAACTGCTGCTGCCTCAGGGTCTGGTTCCCAAGCGACATATGTTGGTACCTGGTGATTCAGCCTGGATGCAAATAGGTCGATATCTGGTGTGCCATATTGCTTTGTAATTTCGGCAAATACTTTGGGATTTAACATCCATTCGATGTTATCGTTAAATTTGCGTGACCTGGTGTCTGCCACTGTATTTTGCTTACCTGGTAGGTAAGTTGCTGATAACCAAGTATGTCTTTCGACACACCATTGCCAGATTAGGTTGACCAATTTGTCACACGATATCGACTTTACACCACCCATGTGTTTGATATAAGCCACCACCGTGGTATTATCTAATTGCAACCGGACATGTGCATGATGCGTATTAGATGAATATGCTTTTAAACCATAAAACGCACCCAACATTTCTAAATAGTTGATACCCCGTGTCTGTAGGCAAGATGATTTAGAATTAGTCCATCTGCCCCCTGTGCTGGATTGCATGTTAGTTGCTCCCCAGCCCAAAGCACTGGCATCCGTTTGCATGGCTAATACTGGGTTGGTTATTATTATGGGACTGGAACTGAGCCTAATGTTCCTTGTCCACCATTGTAACTCTGGAATGGATTCAGCAGTTAAATATATGGCTCGGTCAAAGTGACCTGAGTTTTGCTTTAGTGCGTGCACTTTTGCTCTTTGTAAATTTTTGGTAGTGCAAAGGTCCAAATTGTACAGCTGGAAAAGCTGCTACCATTTTACCAAACTCTAGCTACCTGCCGTATGGTTGGCTGACGTTTATTCATTAGTTCGTGGCATGATAGTGCCAATTCTGATGCTTTCCCCTTCGGCAGAGTTACAAACATGCGAACAGTATCAATCGTAAATCCAAGATAGTCCATGGTAGTGGACGGTGTAAAATTGGATTTATCTGGATGTATGACAAACCCCAAAGTTTCAAACAAACGTTTGGTAAGGCTTTAAATTGCCATAGCTGTTTCATCCAGATAAACTTTAAGTATTTACGATGCTCCTTGTGTATGGGTACTGAGTAGTAAGCATCTTTTAAATCAATGCCTGCTAGAAAGTACCCTCTAGAAATCAAAAGTCTGGCGGTTTCAAAAGTTTCCATCTTGAAATGTGTATAGTTAACTGACTCGTTAAACGTAGTTAAGTCAATGATGATGCGACATCCACCATCTTTTTTAGTTTTAGTGAAAATATTAGACACAAATTCCAAAGGTTCATGTTTTTCTTTCAATGACACCTTTTGCTAGTAGCCTCATAAGTTCAGCTTGACCCTCTTGTTTCTCTTTGAGTGAGAGGGTGAATACCCTTTGGGGTATAAGCTGAACTGGCGGAATATTTTTATGAACAAAGTCAATTTTATAGCCATGAATGCAGCTTAGTATGTACTTGTCATTAATGATGGTTTCCCATGCATCCAAAAACCAGTGCAATCTCCCCCCTGATAGTATAGAGCCCGTACTGGTCATATGCTGAGAGGGACCAGACCCACCTACCTCCATGGTTACTGGTGCTACTTCTGCCTCTTCGCTGGACGATGAGGTGTCTGCTGGGCTGTAGAGGCCTGCTGTTGGCGTTGATGTTGTTGGGGGTGGCACATTTTCCATGGGGTCCGCTCTGGGCCCTGGCCTAAAAAAGGCTTACGGGGAATGGTTGCGGGCCCCGAGCTTTCACCAGTCCCATATGGTGGTCGACGACTGGTGGACGCCGTGGGGTACTGCCGCCTGGGTTTGTTGGGTCTGCTCAGTCCTAAACCTGCCCTCACGAGACCAAAGGTCTTGGACTCTTCCTCTAGGTCTTTCACCTTTTTTGGAAGGTCCTTTACCAAAAAGCAGAATTGGAGGTTCTGAACCCGGTGTTTTGCAAGCCTGCAAACTTAGGGTTGAGGGCAGGCTTGATGATCTCATATTGAGTGGTGCACAGCAGAGCTAATGTATCTTGCTGATTTGTGGAGATGTCCACACCATCAATGGACCGAGCATATGATTTTCTGGAGCTTCAACTCCAGGTTCCTGATGTTCTGCCCCAGATGTCCCCAAATTTGGCTGTTTACAGCTGGTACATTCAATGATGTACAATTTTCTGGGGCTGAATATAGTTTAAGAGCCTCATTGACCACCCGTTCTTGTAGGGGTTTTGAGGACAGGTGGTCAATGCTGGCTGCAAGTTTTTGGCTCTAAAAGCCGACCCCCTCGTGGAATGACCACGTAGCGGTTGACCACACCCAGCAGCTCTTCCTGATCCTGTACACCCTGCGTACTCCGGAGATCTTCAGCCAAGAACCCATCTTGTTGACCAGCCCAGACCTGGTCGCCAATGCTGCCTTCAATAGAAGGTGAGGCAATGGCCAGTGCCACAAAGGGCACTGCGGGAGTGCCTGGGCGCTCTGGGCCCTCCCTTGGCGAGTCTGCTGCTGCTCTCTCAGCAGATCTCGCTGGAGCATTTGCTCCATAAGCCGTTTGGCTTTAGGCGGCTGCCAGTGCCGCTGTGTAGCGGTGTGGCATCTTCATCCGAAACGTCGGACACTACCGCCCGGTTCTGGCTGCAGGTACCTCCAGCTCGCTGCTCAGGCTGCGCTAGCGATGCTGGGCTCGGCTCGGTAGTTTGCCGCCTCTTGCCCCCCCTCCAAAGAACGTTCCTCAACGGAAGACGAACGGGGGCAAGCTGAAATTTCTTTCCTCTGGTCTTGCTCATCTTGTGTACCTAAAGCAGACCAGAGAAAATACTCACGGCCACGGTAGACTTACCTGTCGGCCCGACTTTTTAGTTTGTAGCGGGAGCACCTTGAACTCCCGTTCGTCGCGGGTGCACTGCGTGAACGCTAATGTCGCGCATGCGTGCTGGACGGGGTCTTCACGTAGTCACTCACGTGACTCCGAAATAAAATACGACCCACTCTACATCAATGGGGTCTGTGTGGAAAGGATACTCGCTTTCAGGTTCCTGGGTACGCACATCGCAGAGGATCTTACCTGGTCTACCAACACCATCACCACAGTAAAGAAGGCACAGCAGAGACTCCACTTCCTGAGGATCCTCAGGAAAACCAACCTGCAGGAGAAGCTCATGATGTCCGTCTATCGCTGCTCCATCGAGAGTGTGCTGGCATACTGTATAACCACATGGTATGCCAGCTGCTCAGAAAAGGACAGGAAGGCCCTTCAGAGGGTCATCACGACGGCCCAGAAGATCATCGGCTGCTCACTGCCCTCCCTGGAGCACCTGTTCAGCCTACGCTGCCTCAGTAGAGCAGGCAAAATAATAAAAGATCCATCCCACCCCGGCCACCGTCTGTTTGTTCATCTGCCCTCTGGTCGACGTTTCAGGTCGATCAAATCCCGAACAAACAGACTTAAGAACAGTTTTTACCCCAGGGCCATACGAGAACTGAACACTACCTTCTGCACTAGGCAACACCGTTAAAAAATCTTTGTACTTAATATAATATAATTGTATTTATTGTATTTATTTGTTTTTGCATTTATTGCATATATGTTTGTACGCACCGTCAGGATTGGCTATTTTTTAATTTCGTTGTACTCGTTGCAATGACAATAAATGAATATTATTATTATTATTATTATTATTCTATATTTGGATCATTCCTGGTTTCAGTGTGACTTGGACAACTACTATCTCACGCCCATCATGGGTTCCAGTAATACTGACTCTGCCAATGAGACTCCCTGCTCTTGCTATCATTGTGTTTTCTCTGATCTTGCCCCACACGGCTGTAGAGGCCAAGCCAATGGATATTTTTAAGGCCGAGAATGACAGATTCTTGTAAGAGTGTCAAGAGTTATAAGGAGAAGGCAGGAGAATGGGGTTGAGAGGCAAAGTTAGATCAGCCATGGTTGAATGGCAAAGTAGACTCGATGGGCCGAATGGCCTAATTCTGCTCCTTTGAATTACCTGGTCTGTGATTCTTCCCTCTTGCTTCTGCTTGCAGTTAAGCACTCTAGTATTTAATATTTCCACCATGGAATAATGATTATAACTAAATATCTTGTCTGTAGCTCTTATAATTTTATATTCTCAGCCTCTGATGTTTCAGAAAACAATTCCAGTTTGTCCAACCTCGCCTTGTAGCTAATACCCTCTTAACCTGACAGCGTCCTGGTAAACTGTCTGAAGAATAGTCTTGACCCAAAATGTCACCCATTCCTTCTCTCCAGAGATGCTGCCTGTCCCGCAGAGTCACTCCAGCATTATGTCTTGCAACCTAGTAAATCTCTTCTGCATGTGCTCCAAAGCACTTTCAGTGACTGGATTGAGATACTGGCTCCAGGATGTCTGAAACACCAATATCGCATTTCTAGCATAGTTTCGTTTAGAAATAGTTTGGAAACAGGCCCTTTAGCCCACCGAGTGTGTGCCAACCAGCGATTCCTACACACCAGGGACAATTTACAATTTTACCAAGCCAATTAGCCTACAAACCTGTATGTCTTTCGAGTGTGGGTGGAAACCAGAGATCCTGAAGAAAGTCACGGGGATCCACGCAGGTCACGGGGAGAACAAACAAACTCCATAGACATCACCCCTCGTCAGGATCAAACCCGGGTCTCTGGAGCTGTGAGGCAACAACTCTACCGCTGCGCCACTGTGCCTCCCGGAGAGAAAGGAGAGTGAGAAATCTAGGAAACGCAGTGCATTTGGCTTAATCTCATAGAATCACATGATGGTTACAGCACGGACAAGGCTGTTTGGCCCATCATATCCTTGTCAGCTCTCTAACAGAACCATTCCCTTGTTGCAGTCACTCAGACTTTCCTCTGTAGTGTTGTGACTTTTTGCTTCCCATATATTTATCCAATCCTCTCTTCAAAGGACTAACATTTGCCACCCTCCAGTCCTCTGACCCCCTCCCTCTCCCCCCCCCCCCCCCACTATCCAAAGAACATTGGATTATGGCTGAGTCCTTGTGATTTCCTCCCATTCTTTCCCTACAACCCCAGGACATGCCTCATCCAGTCCTGGTGATGTGTCTTCAGGCAGTTTCTCTACTCCCACCAAGTTGCTGACTTTTAACACAACCAGTGTCACTATTACTCTGCAAGTGTTTATATTCCTGGTGAAGACTGATACAACGTGCACATCTAACCTGGACAGACTAAACTCCCATTCTTTTCTTTAATACACTCTGTCCCTCTAGGAATTTTCTGTAGGCATGTACTCATTAGAATGCCTTCAGATTCCCATATGCATTTGCAGCTAATCTTTCCTTGCATATTCTTTTGCCTCAAGTTTTCATTCTGACTATTTTGAAATAAACTTGTTTTTCCTTAGTTTTTGCAACTGACACTTCTCATAAGCAACCTTTTTCTTTTGCAATAATTTCCTGAGTCTTTCATCATCCAAGGAGCTCTGAACCTCGTTGTTGCTTCTGGTTCCTAATGTGATAAGTGCCTCATCTGAACCTGAACCTTTGCTTCCATAAGGAGGCTTAATCTGCTACATATTTACCTCTCAATTTAACCCGGGAACCAGAGTCTCTCGCAATCTGTTGAAATTAATCTCTGTCCAATTATGTTTGCTTGAAATTGTTCCTTTTCTACAGTTAACTTAAATCTTGTGATGTTCTATTCACTGCCACATAGAACAGTCCTGTAGAGGAGCAGCCCTTTCGGCCCACCAAGCTTGTGCCAGACATGATGCCAAGACCATCTCTTATCTACGTGGACATAATCCACACCTGTCCATTCCCTACATATCCATGGGCCTATCCAAAAGTCTCATAAACACTGCGATTGTATCTGCTTCGACTATCACTCCTGGCAGTGTCTTCTAAGCACTCGCCACCTTCTGTGGAAAAAAAGTTGTCCCTTTAAACTTTGTCCCTCACACCTTGTAACCATGCTCTGTGCATGGAAATGGACAGATGATCCGTTGGTTGTGACCCTTCACACTGGATAGGGGTCCTGACCCCAAAGGTCATTTAGACATTTCCCTGCACAGTTGCTGCCTGACCAACGAGTTACACCATCTGTTTGGGTTGGGTTTTTTTTACAACATTGGTGCCATTTGTGTTTTTGTGATGGGATTTATCCAATGTTGCAGTAATGTAATAAAAAGAACGATCTCTGCCTGGAAAAGCCTGCTGATAAAGTCTGAACCCTGTCTAACATGAGTGTCTCCCTGTCTAACATAAAGTCTGAACCCTGCCTAACGTGAGTGTCTCCCTGTCTAACATAAAGGCTGAACCCTGTCTAACGTGAATGTCTCCCTGTCTAACATAAAGACTGAACCCTGCCTAACGTGAATGTCTCCCTGTCTAACATAAAGGCTGAACCCTGCCTAACGTGAATGTCTCCCTGTCTAACATAAAGTCTGAACCTTGCCTAACGTGAATGTCTCCCTGTCTAACATAAGGCTGAACCTTGTCTAACGTGAGTGTCTCCCTGTCTAACATAAAGGCTGAACCCTGTCTCACGTGAATGTCTCCCTGTCTAACATAAAGGCTGAACCCTGTCTAACGTGAATGTCTCCCTGTCTAACATAAAGTCCAAACCCTGTCTAATATGAATGTCTCCCTGTCTAACATAAAGGCTGAACCCTGTCTAACGTGAATGTCTCCCTGTCTACCATGAAGTCCAAACCCTGTCTCACGTGAATGTCTCCCTTGTGTCCACAATGTAGCACTATCTGAAGAGCTGGGTTTAACAAGCTGTGACACGTGTGAAAAAATGGTGCATCATCTCTCCCTTGGTCAGAAGGACGGCATAGACATGATGAAAACCTGCAGCTCGATGTCTGGGGTGTCCC